>NW_015552706.1:338431-344007 GCF_001515605.1 Sinocyclocheilus anshuiensis | reverse complement strand
TATTTATTCAACTCTATAAAGGGTTACAAATTGTTTACAAAATATTACCAGTGTAATAGTGACCAAACATGTTTAGCAGTCACTCAGCAACTGGCATCTTGTACAGACACATTAACAGTATCATCTATTATTTATTTAAGAATACAGACACAGAGACGCCTCAGCAGACAATTTACAGCCAGCAATCATCTCAGAAAAACTAAAATGTTGACTGTTAATATCCATTGCTGGTCAAATAAACTAATTTACAAAGAGATTTTTTAGTCTGGTGATCCAACTGGTTTCATGTTTATAAAAAAAGTATGCTGCCACATTTGGACAGGCTCAATTTATTATTTAATTTTTTTATTGCAGTTTTCATAACGCACTTGTCTATATTCAGATGTGTTAATTACATTTTCCCTTGTCAATGAAAAAAAAAAAATAAATAAAATAAAAAGTACGTAATTGACAAGACATGTCAGTTGTATTCATGTAAATCTAGTACAGGCTATAAGGTATTTTAAGAACAGACAGAGAGAATATTAATATATATATATATATATTATTGCAGTTTTCATAACGCACTTGTAGGTGTCTTGCAAGCAAAACTAAATCTGAAACAAGGGCTCACTAGTCAGAATATTCCTCCGGTGGTCAAAAACAAAGTCTTATGGGAGAAGACGACAAAAACCCTTCAGAACTTTATGTATTTCAGATAGTTCTTAAAGAAATGATGAAACACTTTTCTCCTCCCATCAGCATTCTTCTGAGTTCTGAATAGGCATATTTGCCTCGAGACCGATGTCTTTGTTGGCCAATGGATAGGCCTTTACAGGAAGCAACCAACAGTTGGCCAAGTCCATCCATGAAGAATTCTGAAGAAAGGCAAGGATGACAAGAAATAATGGACCAGAATAAAGGATTTAAGAGATAATGCCATCTGAAGTCCATGAATTTCTCAGGGGTTTTATGAGAAAAGATTTATCTAGGGACTAATTGTATATAATCTATATTGTTTAGTATGTGTGGAATGTTTCTAATTTAGAGCATTTAACAATAGACAAAATTTAGTAAGTACTTACCAGAATGACCCACTCTTTTCAGGTACGGGTCAAAGCCAGCCCTTCTCACTGCACCTGTCCGACCCAAAAAATAATTTACAACTCCATCTACTAGAAATCAGTTTTTAAAGTTTGGAAGTGGCTGATGAAATGTCACCTTCCTCTTCATCTCAGTCATCATACTCAAATTTAAAATAATACTAATCGCCTAAAACCACACCACCAAGCTAGACAGAGTCAAAAAGGGAAAGGATTCTCATCTCAAACAGTAAAAGTTTCATTAATATACTGTACTTTACAAACAGAATTCTTACAATGTCCAGTTCTGGAACCACTTCCATAATCTCTACAAAGCTCTCAATCCGGGTTCCTTTCAAAAATACAAAGTCATCGTCCACCCACAGGAAATATTTAGTGGTGACTTGTGAAACAGCAAGATTCTTCCCTGTAAACCAGCCCTGAAGAAAGCAAATCATCAGCAGCGGAGAACTGAATAGTAATCAGTAGTCACATATCAGCTATCAGCAGGGCAGAAAATAGCAATAAACCACTGTAAATATGAGATCAGTTGAATCAAGGTCTTTTAGAAAATGCAAATCCAGAATATAAAAAGTTTACCTGTGCAGGAGGCATGGTGTAGTGCTCGATGTTTTTTCCAGTTATAGGTTCAGGCTTCATGCTATCATCCGCAATAATTATCTCTGAGGAAACATCCTGATACTCTTGATGAGGACGCTTAGTTCCTTATACCTCAGAAATGTCTTGGTTATTATGGTTACCTGCGAGTTGACATCTGAATTGCAATGGAGAAAATTAGGTGCATTTCATTTTCAAGTTTTAGTAACATGCAGACATTTGTGTTAGAAACATATCTGGTGCCATGAAAGCATCCTGTTTTAATTAATGTTTTTGTGCTTTTACCATTTCCTGCGTCATACAGAACAGGAACTGATGGCCTCCTAATCATGATGGGAAACATGACCTCATAGTCCTCATAAGTGAAATGAACTAAAGAGAACATTTGGTTTGAAAAATAAAGGATTAATACATTCTCAATAAATTGTACTGAACACCTAAGTACACTTTTAAAAATAAACATATTTTACTGGCATCTGTGGTTCCATGAAGATTTTTTAACATCCATGGAACCTTTTCAATGCATAAAAGAAAAACATTTCTACTAGAAAACATTTCTTTAGATTATAAAATATTCTTCATACCAAGAAAAATATGGTTCTTTTTAGAACTGTTGGGGAACCCAAAATGGTTCTTCTATGGAATCACTGCAAAAACATATTGGAGCCTATTAAGTGTCTCTCCTGTACATACCCAAGTCTGATGTCCTGATGTGGTAGATGGTGCTGGTGTAGGTCACTCTGGACAGCAGATCATTCAGATGTGTGCGGCTGCTGGATGAGATGGTCAGATTACTTTGACCCTGTCCTTCCACCTGATCGCCATCCAGAACATTCTCCACTGAGAGCACTCCACTCTTCATACTCAATTTCCAACAAGGATTTAGGCTTCAATCGATGCGCTTGCTCACACACCAAGCCTGTGAAAGTTGAAACCAGACCAAACGATTTGAGAGTGAAGAAAATCCAAGCGGACAAGAAAGATTGTGAACCATGCATTCAACAATCCACAGTATTTGAAAGTAAATGAAGTATGAAAGAAGTCTTTCATTTTAGCCCACCACCTATTAAAAAAAAGATTTAGTAGCACAAAGTAAAGGACTGTTTTCTAAACCAACCTTGTACACCTCCCTCTTTTGTGCTTGAAGAGCAAGACCTTAAAAATGTTTGGTATTTAGAAATATAAAATAAATAAATACTAGAAATTATTTAAGTTATTTAAGTTACATGATCTTTACAAAATGCATGTGAATCTATCACAAAAATTAAGTTAGGTCTATATAATGATCATTGCATGCAGAATAGACAGATAAAGGAAAATTTGATAACAATGTAGTGGTAATAAATAACCCTATGTTTGACAAGACAATGCTACTGTGGCTGAAATAGGGGGGAAAAAATCCTTATAAACCTAATCTGATGTTGCCTGCACTCCTCCACTCTGCGTTTCAGATTATCCTTTAGCAGTTCTTCTGATATTTTTGGTCTTATCTTGCAAATATGCCTTCACTGGAACACGATGAGCGATTTGTACTGAGAAATGGTCCAGTTCTGTGGGGAAATAAACACACACACACACACACACACACACACACACACACACAGGAAATAAACAGAAATTGTCCAGTTCTGTGGGGAAATAAACACACACACACACACACACACACACACACACACACAGGAAATAAACCAGTAAAGCACACTGAAACCTTTTATTTAAAAAACAAAAAAACGTATATGAGCCCCTTTTAGGGCCATACACTTGTGCCCAGATGCTATTATGGTTATCCTCAAGTTGAGTGAACCCAGCTAGAAATGTTTACAGTGAGAATGGTTCAAGGTTTAAGGTTGTAAAAACCTTTGTCTATATGATATTTCTCCTGTTCACATTTTATCTATATAAAACAGAACTTAAATAATTTTCAGTTCTACATATGCTTTTGTCTTTGATTTCCATTAACATGCTAAACCACAACAAAGTTATTACTATAAAATAATTTTGGGCCTATCTTGGATATTTTAAGATCTAGTTACATTTTTATTAAGATATAATGTGGTCATCACATGGAATCAAATTATCATTGATCTTTCAATATAATATAACTTACGAAAGCACACTGTAGTATTTTAAAGTGATAACATGCTTTAGTATTGTCACGAATCCTGTCCATGGACTTCCGTCCGATCGCCGCCAGAGGTCATTCATCCATCATATTGACTCTCTCACTACACAAACTGTTACACGTCACCACGGACTACATTTCCCATCATCCATTGCACTGATTGCACACAGCTGTAACCAATCATGGCAGCTGCACCGGAACGCGCTCACATAGTGGCGGTGACAGCGGGGCCTGTTCGCAAAATGGCGGCGTCAACAACACCCCGTCATGTCACAACTGCCATTCCTGAGTCAAATCAAGTAACAGCTGATCTTCATGAGTCAAATCAAGTAACAGCTGATCTTCATGAGTCAAGTCAAGTCACAGTTGATCGTCATGAGTCAAGTCAAGTCACAACTGATCTTCCTGACCAGTCTGGTATCCAGTTTGAGGGATGCACCACTGGTGTCTGCACGCGCAGCTGGTATTCCCAAACCCACTCACTCTAGCCCTCCTGTTCCTGAACCGATTCCCCTGTCTGAAGCGCTTCCCACAATGGGGATCGCTTTAGGTTGTGTTTGGGCTGCATACATCATGAGTCAAGTCTAGACACAACTGATCGTCATGAGTCAAGTCAAGTCACAGCTGATTTGCCAGAGCCTCGTCACGTCTCAGCTGATCTGCCAGAGTCACGTCACGTTTCAGCTATTCGTCCAGAGTCACGTCACGTCACAGCTGATCATCCAGAATCACGTCACATCACAGCTGACCTTCCAGAGTCATGTCACTTCACAGCTGATCTTCCAGAGTCTTGTCACGTCCTGTCTGTTGCACCCAGATTATTAAGGTCAGCCCTTCGGTATCCCAGTCTGGTATCCAGTTTGAGGGATGCACCACTGGTGTCTGCACGCGCAGCTGGTATTCCCAAACCCACTCACTCTAGCCCTCCTGTTCCTGAACCGATTCCCCTGTCTGAAGCGCTTCCCACAATGGGGATCGCTTTAGGTTGTGTTTGGGCTGCATACATCATGAGTCAAGTCAAGTAGTCAAGTCAAGTCATAACTGATCTTCATGAGTCCAGTCAAGTCTCATCTGATCTGCCAGAGCCTCGTCACATCTCAGCTGTTCGTCCAGAGTCACGTCACGCCTCAGTTATACATCCAGAGTCACGTCGCATCACAGCTGGTCATCCAGAGTCATGTCACGTCCTGTCTGTTACACCCAGATTCTCAAGGTCAGCCCTTCGGTATCCCAGTCTGGTATCCAGTGTGAGGGATGCACCGCTGGTGTCTGCACGCGCAGCTGGTATTCCCAAACTCACTCACTCTAGCCCTCCTTTTCCTGAACCGATTCCCCTGTTTGAAGCGCTTCCCACAATGGGGATCGCTTTAGGTTGTGTTTGGGCTGCATACATCACCACAGAACTCCCAGAGGCGGCGGCATCCACTATGATGTCTCCAGAGGTGGCGGCTGACGCTGCAGAACCTTCTGAGGTAGTGGCTCTCGCTGTTGTGTCCCCAGAGGCGATGGTGCCCGCTGCAGTTTCTCCAAAGGTTGTCCAAGAACCTCCCAAGGCGGCGGCGCTTGCTTCAGCTTCTTGCACGGTGGTGGCGCCCAGTAATGAACTCTCCCTGTTTACTTATGATACTGATGTAGAACCTCCAGAGGTGGCGGCAACCGCTGCAGAAGAATCTCCAGAGGTGTCGGTGGTATCCATTTATCAACTCTCTGCCTGTCCTGTCACGGCTACTGAGGCCATCTGTGAACTCTCTGCCTGTCCTGTCACGGCTATGGAG
>NW_015552706.1:336111-337252 GCF_001515605.1 Sinocyclocheilus anshuiensis | reverse complement strand
TGCCTGTCCTGTCATGGCTATGGAGGCCGTCTGTGAACTCTCTGCCTGTGCTGTCAAGGCTACGGAGGCCACTTATGAACTTTTATCCTGCTCTGAACCGGCCGAGGAGGCCATCTCTGAACTCTCGCCGTGTTCTGAAACAGCTTTGTTGGCTGATTGTGAACAGTCTGTCTGTCTCGTCTCAACTAAGGTGTCTGATTTCAAACTGTCTGTCTTGCCCATTTCTGTGAATGAGTTCGATTCTCAGGTGTCTGTCTGTCCGATTTCAACCTATGAGTCCGAGTTTGCCTGTTCAGTTGTCACTAATACTCTTGATTTTTGAACTATCTGTCTGTTCTGTTTCAACGAATGAGTCTGACTGTGAATTGT
Source organism: Sinocyclocheilus anshuiensis (assembly GCF_001515605.1). Lineage (NCBI taxonomy): Eukaryota > Metazoa > Chordata > Actinopteri > Cypriniformes > Cyprinidae > Sinocyclocheilus > Sinocyclocheilus anshuiensis. The sequence goes on along the minus strand of NW_015552706.1, from coordinate 336,883 downwards.
CTGCCAGTTTAGTTTTCCTCACTGAAATGTCTACTAGTCCAGTATCAGTTGATGCACCTGGTTATGAACAATCTATCTGTACGAATGTAGCCTTTGAATCTGACTTTGAACTGTCTGCTGATCTGGTTTCTGTTAATGCCAAGTCTAATTTCGAACCATCTGTCGTTCCCATGTTAATTAATGAGCCTGAGTATGATTTATCTTCCCATCCAGTTTCAGTCAGTGAGCCTGCTTATGTACTGTCTGCCCATCCAGTTTCAGTCAGTGAGCTTGCCTATGTACTGTCTGCCCATCCAGTTTCAGTCAGTGAGTCTGCTTATGAACTGTTTGCCTCTCCAATTTCTGTCAATGAGCCAGATTTTGAGCTGTCTGCCCGTTCAATGGTCACCAGGGGGACTATTGATAAACTTCTTGTGTTCCCTGCCTCGGTCCCTGAGACTGTAAATGCACTGTCTGTCTCCTATGTTTCAGTTTTCCCTAGGCCTCAGTCCCTGCCATGGGTTCCTGATCACTCTGGTCTGCCGTGGTGGTCTGCCAACACACCCTGGTGGGCCAATGCTCCGTCTGCTCTGTCGTGGTGGTCTTTGGCTATGCTCTGCTGGTCTTCTGTCCCGTCTGCTCCGCTCTGGTGGGTTCCTGCTCTGTCTGCTCCGCCGTGGAGGTCTTCTGCTCCGCCCTGGTGGGCTTCTACTCCGCCTGCTCTGCCCTGGTGGGCCTCTGTCCCGTCTGCTCCGCCCTGGTGGGCTTCTGTCCAGTCTGCTCCGTCGTGGTG
>NW_015552706.1:308316-335620 GCF_001515605.1 Sinocyclocheilus anshuiensis | reverse complement strand
AGAGGTGGCAGCATCCGCTGCAGAACCTCCAGAGGTGTCAGTGGTATCCACTTATAAACTCTCGTCCTGTTCTGTTCCGGCCAAGGAGGCCGTCTATGAACTCTCTGCCTGTCCTGTAACAGCTATGGAGGCCGTCTGTGAACTCACTTCCTGTCCTGTAACGGCTATAAAGGCAGTCTGTGAACTCACTTCCTGTCCCGTAATGTCTATGGAGGCCGTTAGTGAATCCCCTGCCTGTCCTGTCATGACTAAGGAGCCCGCTTATGAACTTTTCTCCTGTCCCGATTCAGCCGAGGAGGCTACCTACAACCCTCAGTCCTGTCTGTTACAAGCAAGGACACTGTCTGCGAACTTCTTGACTGTCCTGTTGCAAATGAACTTGCTATATGCCTGGGTAACCCTGTCACAGCCATGGGGGCCGTGAATGAACCTTTCGTTTGCTCTGTTAGCCTTGTCACGACCCCAGAGACTTTAAATGAAGATCCTGTATGCCCTAGTAGCCTTGTCACAGCCAAAAAGGTCACCTGTGAACTCTGCCTGTCACCTGTCATGAACCCTGAAACAATAAATGAACTCTATACTTGCCCCATTACTTCTGTCTCTAGACCACTAACCACTAATGAACTATCTGTCTGTCCGGTTCCAACCAAGGAGTCAGAGTATGAGCAGTTTGATTATCCCATTTCTGTCAATGAGTTAGATTCTCAGGTCTCTGTCTGTCCGGTTTCAACCTATGAGTCCGAGTTTACCTGTTCAGTTGTCACTAATACTCTTGATTTTGAACTATCTGTCTGTTCGGTTTCAACGAATGAGTCTGACTGTGAACTGTCTGCTGATCTGGTTTCTGTTAATGCCAAGTCTAATTTCGAACCATCTGTCGTTCCCATGTTAATTAATGAGCCTGAGTATGATTTATCTTCCCATCCAGTTTCAGTCAGTGAGCCTGGTTATGTACTGTCTGCCCATCCAGTTTCAGTCAGTGAGCCTGCCTATGTATTGTCTGCCCATTCAGTTTCAGTCAGTGAGTCTGCTTATGAACTGTTTGCCTCTCCAGTTTCTGTCAGTGAGCCTGCTTATGTACTGTCTGCCCATTCAGTTGTCATCAGGGAAACTTTTGATGAACTTTTTGTGTACCCTGCCTCGGCCCTTGGGGCCATAAATGCTCCTTCTCTGTCTGTCTCGTGTGTATCAGTTTTCCCTAGGCCCCAGTCCCCGCCATGGGATCCGGATCACTCTGGTCCGCCACTGCTCTTCCTAGGTCTCAGTCTTGGCCATGGTCTCCTGATCAGTCTGCTCCGCCGTGGTGGTCTTCTGTTCCGCCCTGGTGACCTTCTTCTCCGTCTGCTCCGCCCTGGTGGGCTTCTGCTCCATCTGCTCCGCCCTGGTGGGCTTCTGCTCCATCTGCTCCACCCTGGTGGGCTTCTGTCCCGTCTGCTCCGCCCTGGTGGGTTTCTGTCCTGTCTGCTCTGGCTTGGTGGTCTTCTGCTCCTCCGTGGTGGTCTTCTGCTCCGTCTGCTCCGGCCTGGTGGTCTTATGTCCTGCTCTGGTGGTCTTCTGCTCCACCGTGGGGATCTTTGGACCCGTCTGCTCAGCTGTGGTGGTCCTCAGCTCCACCTGCTCTGCCGGCCCCACTTTGGCTCCCTGCTTCGCCGGCTTCACCCTGGTTAGATAGCCTTCTCAGACAGCAGGTGAATACCAATGGCTGTCTTGACAAGTATCCTTGTAAGCACAGTCGGTTGTTTTAAGTGAATGTAAACAGTAAAGAAAATACCAAATGTACATCAGTATAACGGATCTGTGCATTTCTTATGTTAATAATGTTAATCAAAAAGAGCAAAAGAAAAATTGGGTAACACTTTAGAATATTGGTCCGTTGTTAACAAGTAACTATGCAGGAAGTAATAGGTAGTACTACATTAACACTTAACTGAATACTATTAACTAATAGAGAAGCAAGATTAACTAAGCAGTAACTAGTAGCAAATTTAGGACAAAGGTAGTTCCTTATTAGATATTTGATAATTACTAAAAAAATATATCCTCATTCATTTTCTTTAAGCCCCGAGTTTCCGAGTTGGGGGCGTGTCAGTGAGAAAACGTGTCGGATGCAATGGACGCATCCAAAGACTAGATATGCAGCATCTGTATTGATGGTAAATTTGTTGAAATTAATCAAATGATTAATTGTTTGTAATGTAAAATAAAACTATATGTTACATATACAAAATATTATATTATTGTATAATTACCAAAGAACATATAATGATTCAGTTTACATCACCTTCATAAATTGAATAAAAACAGAAAAAAGCAAAAACACAATGACGCACATTCTTTATTCATTATTCAAAAACACAATAACGCACATTCTTTATTCATAATTTTGTAGATGTAAAGTTTAAAAAATTGTAGAATTTTATGGAAAAAAGTAAAATCGCCATATTGTTCCGAGCAAAGTGACTTGAACGCACCTGACGTCGTTATTACGACTTGTCAACTCGTAAGTACGAACGTCCCAGGAGGACTTGAACGCAGCATTAGAGCAGAGTTTGCTCGAGTATCAGTCACGCTCAGTGTTGCCAAGTCCGCGGTTTTCCCGCGGAATTGGGCTACTTTAACACTTGCCGCGTTTTGTAGTTTTGGGCTAGTTTTGAGTAGCAATTAGGCGGTTTTGTTGTGAAAACCTGGCAACCCTGGTCACGCTTATTGACAGTGTAAGATGATTTATGGTTAGCCGTGTCGGAAATCCAACCACGGATTGGCATGTTGTTATCTCAGAAACAGGCTCAGCCATCACATTGAATCAGGTAAACTGGTTATATATTTATGTTTCAGTATAATTAGACAAACTTGGGGGGGCGCATGTCCTAAAAGGTTGAAAACCCCTGCTCTACAGAGCCATTTCTAGTTCTTAGTTCCTAGTCATAGTCTTGCCTTGCCTGTTTTCCCGTGTTCAGATTCTTGCTTGTGTATTTTGGATTATCCTTTCGTCTTGCCGTTCGGACTATGTTTGCACCTTGCCTGGACTATTGCTCATGTTGTCGGATTACCCCTCTCGTCAAGCCCTCTGGATATTGTTAGCCGCTGATCGACCACGCCCGTTTTGGATTACTCTTTTGTCTTGCCCTCAATATACCTGTTTACCATTGTCTGACCCATGCCTGTTTTATGACCACGTCTCTGTCTAAATAAAGCCTTGCATATGGATCCGCACGCCTCTCGTCTCGTTCACTCCATAACAAGTATACACAAAGTGATCACCCCCAAAATGTATCCTAAAGCATTCTTCTTTGAAAATGGTTGACTAAAGGTGTCCATTTATTATCAGAACATTCACATACTAGAACATCTTTCAAAAGGCTTTTAAAAACTACTGTAACAATGGACAGAAAGACAATGCAGGAAAACCTGAAACATGAGATGCACCTACATACCAATATAAGCAGTGCTTTTACAGAACATATCAAAGGCAACCCGTCAAACCACATCTGTCATTGTCAGAATGAAATTGATGACATTCTGGCAGTGACTGATCATTCTTCTTATGAAGTCAAGCTATAGACAAGAGAGACTGAGCAAGTGATTTGTTTTGCTAAACAGTAATGGATAAGTTAGGTAGACGGAGCTGCTGTCAACTTTTTTCCACCTTTCCAATCAGAATAAATACTAAAGAATATGAAATAAAAAGAGAGGATGGGAAACCGCAAAGGTTTATAGGTTGAAATACTCAAGAGCCTCGTATGTGTTCTCACTCTTTACTTACCATATCTAGAATTATTATAAATGTAAATTATATGCATTTTTAAATATGTTATGGGCAATTGATCAGCGTGCGATTTCATCAGATTTCTTTTCCTTCAGCAAGCAGATTATCTGTTGCCCGTAGGAAAGCGTTTTTGTCGTGTTCTTTGCTACTTTCCAGAGCAGTTTCCACTCTGGCTCAGGAGTGGCCCAGGACCAGACTTTATGCCTTCCCATCGGTCTGTTTGCTCTTAGCGATTCTGCTCAGAGTACGGACGGACAAAGTGGAACATCTATTGCTGGTGGCCTCGTTCTGGCCCACTCAGATGTGGTTCTCAGACCTGGTCAGTCTACTAGCCGGCCCTCCTTGGGAGGTTCCCCTTAGGCACGACCTGCTGACTCAGGCTCGGGGTATGATTTGGCTTCCCCGTCTGGATTTATGGAATCTATGGGTGTGGCCCCTGAGCAGAGTATGCCCTGCTCAGTACTGTGTAATGAGTAATGTGTTCTGGTCTCTTGGCTGAGATTACCAACACTATTCTTAACTCTATGGGCCACCTCTATGAGTCGCCTGTATGCACTTAAGTGGTAGCTTTTTGCCTCTTGGCAAAGCAACCTAGACCCAGTTCATTGCCCTGTAGGTTCAATACTGGAGTGTCTGCAGAGACATTTTTTCGAAGTGGACAGCCCCTGCCACTCATAAGGATTATGTGGCAGTCATATCTGCTGACCATGTGCCCATGGGAGGTGTTTCTGTTGGACGTCACCCCCTGGCTTCTCGTTTCAAGCAAGGGTCGAGACGGTTTAAGCCTTTCCGCCCTGCACAAATTCCTTCATGGGATTTATCTATCATCCTGGAAGGTCTGTCAGGCCATCCATTTGAGCCATTGGAGTCTGTGTCAGAGACGTTTTTGACCCTGAAGATGGTCCTTTTGGTGGCTCTATCCTCTCTTAAGAGAATAGGGGATCTGCAGGCTCTTTCAATCAGCCTTTCTTGTATGGACTTTGCCCTGAGGCAAAGTATTTGAGTATATAAGGTTGCTTCAACCCCATTTCACTTCCAGCAGGTGGTCTTGGAAGCTTTTTCCCTTTCTGATGCAGGGACTGGAAGTGATGTGCAGCTTCCAAGTCTTTGCCCCGGTAAGATCTATGTTGACGACAGGTGACAGGTGATGTTGACGTTGTCGATAGGTGCTTCATTCGTACATAGAAATCTGATGAAATCGCGTGTAGCATGCTGATATGAACATATGAGATGTATTAATCAGGGCGGTGCTAAGTGCTATTGGCCAATAATGTGATGGTATAAGGGCTTCAGACATTCGTCACACCGAAGGACTTCCCATACTGTAGCGACGGTACGCAGTACTATTCAGGGAACCAAGGTTACATACATAACCGAGACGATCCCGCTCTTACTAATTGGAACATACCATTTTTATAAAATAAACTTTTACCTCACCATATAATTATTAAGCAACCTTCATCAGATAATTAAGAACAAGAGTAAAATCCAACATAGGTAAATGCAAGAAAAAGGACGAGTAAAACCAATAACGTACATTTGCACAAACATCTATAAATTTAATAAAATTCCCCACAAGTTTGTGCTTAATTTAAGGCCATGCCCACTCAGCTAAAACAGGAAATATAAACCAGTGAACCTTAAGTAAATTTTATAACATGCATAAGAACACAATAAAAACAGTGATGGAGGACAACTTCAAGGTATCTTCATCACAGAGGGGATCATGTAAACATGCATATGCTCAGTATTAATGTATAATTTGAATTTTGTGTCTCTGGGTTGTAGAGACTGCATGAGGACAGAGGGTAATTTACCTCTTGAGAGTGTGTTGACAGTTTGTGTAGCTGGATGGCTGAGCTCCGGAAAACGAGGTAGCTTTGACAGTTATTTTTTCTTGACAGCAGTTTATTGTGTTGTGTGATGAAAGAGAAGTATAATAATATTACCATAACCTGATGACAGCAATCTGTGACAACTGTGATGTTACACTAAATTTATATTTTATATTGACACTTTGAGGGAAAAATGCTTATTCCGTCTGTAAACAGTTTCACAGTAGCTGAAAGTCTTCCTGACTGTATTAAATTACAAAGCAGGCAACATACCTGAATTGGATTTATTCCTCATTGGGTAAAATGAGTCACTATCTGGTTAAACATATATTTATTATTATTATCATTTTATCCCAATTAGTGTTAAAATATTGGCATTGTTTACCACAACAGAACATATTCAACATGAGCAATTCAATATTAACATGTAAAAGAAATCAGAATGACTTAAAAGACTAACAAAATTTTTGCAATGAACATTTAAACAACTAAATAACAGAAAACACCTGAGATGGTCCTAAAACATGAAGCAATGATCATTAATGGATTCCTCAAACTGTATAATTAGGCTGAAAAAAAAAGAGTTTAAGATAAACAGTATTCTAGACATTCTTAAATCCAGAAAATATTGCAAGGAATCCCACATTTGCCTGAAGAAGTAAATCATTAAATCAGACTCAGATCAGTTCAGCATTTAATTTAGTTACAAAAGTCAAAGAAGCAGAAATAACAAAACATGTATGTAGGTTAAATTCAGTTTGGTCTGTGCGAGAGAATGGTCACCCTTCTCCTCAAAAGTCCCTCAGTACCTGATGCATTTCAAATAATTCTTGAAGTAATGATGGGCCAGTTTGTTTCTTCCATCCTTTCGTCCTGGAAACCTAAAGCGCCTGTATTTGCTTTGTTTGCGCTTCTTCTGGTGGCCGACTGAAAGTCCTTTGCAGGAGGCAATTAGCAGATCTCCAAGACCATCAAGAAAAAACTCTGCAGGGGTTTAGGGTAGAGAGACAGAAGAAGAGCAATCATAAAAAGATACTCAAGAGAGATAGATACTAAGGTATGTTTTCATAGGTCAGAATGTCCAAGACAGTCCCAGAAAACTTGTTCACATTGCATTGTCATGAAACATGAAAAACAAGGTGTTTCACAGGCATTCAGTGTGCAAACCATAAACTAAGGCAATCAGAAGCCCCGGGATGCACCTACCAGTGTGAGCCACCCTCTTCAGAAACGGATCAAAGCCAACCCGTCGCACCGCATCTGTCCGTGCCAGAAAGTAGTTGACGACCCCATCTACAAAGAAGCAGCCGTCAAAGCCTGGAACTGATTGAATCCTCCTCCCATGCAAACGTCTGAGACAACCGCCCTCCTCTTCATCCCCTTCCTCGTATTGAAGGCGGAAAAAGAACTGATTTCTTCCCACTGCACCACCAACCTGGAAACAGAGAGAGAGAAAGAGAGAGAGAGAGGTTTAACAAGCACTTTATTACTCTATAAAAACCTACATCACATTATATTACTGACAAAAAAAATAAAAAAATTAATAATAATTGTAAAAATTTGCTTTAAAAATTCACAACAAGCTGATCATCTTGAACTGTACATAGTACCTCATTAATACTCCATACATCACAAAAGAACACCACATTATTTGTAGGTCTATAATAAGCAAATTCAATTTTCAATCTTCTCTCTACCAATCGTCTAAACATCATTTCAGGATCTATTGTAGCAAGTTGTTGACATTTGTTCTTTCTTGTTTTCCAAATTGCTAGTTTAGCTGTTCCAATAAGATAATTCAATAAACAGATTTTTCTCCTCATTGAGAAAATGTATTTCATTCCCCCAATAAATACTCTATCAGAAAATTCCTCATTAAATCTTCTAAACCAAGCTTTAAGCAAATTAAAAAGGTCTTGCAATCTGCTACACCTTAAAAACAAATGTTCTAGATCTACCTGCTTCCCACAAAAACGACATTCCCCAACTACTGCCGGGTTCAGATGTGCTACATGTCGGTCTGTAGCTATGGCCCCGTGAATAATCCTCCACTGTAGATCAGCAGTACGCTTCTCTACAGGGGGTTTATACAGGGTCCGCCACCTGTCCTGCACGAGAAAGTCTGGCTGTAACAGTTCGGGCCATCGAGAAACTTTTTGTCTCTTCAATGTATCTCGGTGTGTGATTTTAACTGAAGTTCAATATATTGCTTTCTTAGACACGTCTTTAAAAATGCCTAACTGAGGGGTATTAAAAGATAAAATCGAGTCCACAACTTCACCGTCATCTTCCTCATCTATGACAGGTGAAATTTTTGTTTCTGGAACGACTTGGCCATCTCTCATGTCCTGTGTTTGTCTTAATCCTATCCAAGTTCTGCAACCACTTGGTAATACATTACAAATGTCTTCCTTCAACTTTGAAACAAGGCGTAAGGACTTTAAACGTCCGCTTCAAAATTGCACTTGCCGTTTTGGCCCATGTCACATCCTTGTTGTAAAAAAATCTCTGCACAGCATGCATCCGAAAGGCCCGGCTCCTACTCCTCACATCCACCAAACCTCGACCACTCTCTTGAACAGGTAAATAAAGTGCAGCTGCACGAATCCAGTGCTGTCCACTCCAAAAAAAATTAACAAAAGTCCTTTGTATGTTAGAAACAAGTTCCTCAGGTGGCTCCATAACTATAGTCCTATGCCACAACATTGAAGCCACAAGATTATTTACAACCAGAGCTCTCCCCATATAGGACAATTGTGGCAATAGCCATTTCCATTTCAACAATTTAGCAGACACCTTCTCTAGCAGACCCTCCCAATTTTTCTTTTGAAATTGATCATTCCCCAAAAAAACTCCTAATGTTTTCAATCCGTCCTGTCTCCACCGTAACCCACCCGGGAGTTGCGGAAACCCAATACCTTCCCACCTACCAATAATAAACCCTTCGCTTTTAGACCAATTAACTCGAGCAGAAGAGGCTTTTTCATATACTCCAATAACTTGATTTAAAGTTGTAATATCCTCTTGACTTGTAATAAAAACTGTTATATCGTCAGCATACGCTGATAAAACCAATTTAAAATTATCATTTGAATTTGGAATTACAACTCCTTTAAGATTCTTCCTCAATCTGCACAACAAAGGTTCAATAACCAAACTATATAATTGCCCGGAAAGTGGACATCCTTGCCTAATGCCTCTCGAAACAGGTATTGGTTCACTTAATCCACCACCTGCTTTAACCATAACAGAAACATTACAATACAACAACTGAATATACCCTATAGGACAATTGTGGCAATAGCCATTTCCATTTCAACAATTTAGCAGACACCTTCTCTAGCAGACCCTCCCAATTTTTCTTTTGAAATTGATCATTCCCCAAAAAAACTCCTAATGTTTTCATTCCGTCCTGTCTCCACCGTAACCCACCCGGGAGTTGAGGAAACCCAGTACCTTCCCACCTACCAATAATAAACCCTTCGCTTTTAGACCAATTAACTTTTCATATACTCCAATAGTTTGATTTAAATTTGTAATATCCTCTTGACTTGTAATAAAAACTTTTATATCGTCAGCATACGCTGATAAACACAATTTAAAATTATCATTTGAATTTGGAATTACAACTCCTTTAAGATTCTTCCTCAATCTGCACAACAAAGGTTCAATAACCAAACTATATAATTGCCCTGAAAGTGGACATCCTTGCCTAATGCCTCTCGTCACAGGTATTGGTCCACTTAATCCACCACCTGCTTTAACCATAACAGAAACATTACAGTACAACAACTGAATATAAGATATAAATCTGTCACCAAACCCAAAACATCTTAACACATTAAAAAGATATTCATGATCAACTCTATCAAAAGCTTTTTCTTGATCAAGTGACAGAACTCCAAAATTAACATGATAAAACTGATTAATGTTGATAATATCCCGTAATAAAAAAAGATTGTCCATTATAGATCTTTCAGGTATACAATATGTTTGATCATTTTGAACCAAAATGTCTAAACAGTTTTTAAGTCTATTTGATAAACATTTGTAAAATATTTTATAATCAGAACATAGCAAAGAAGTCCCAAGTCCCCTTTCTTTGGAAGCAGAGACAAGACTGCTTGACGACAGCTTATGGGAAGAGTTTCGCTTCTAATGCAGTCTAGTAACTTTAAGCAAATCATCAACACTTTCAGCATCACAGCTCTCAGCACTGTATAAATGTTGATTAAAATCTCTTGTTAACTTTCTCATTTCAACTGGATTTGATGTCACTGATCCATCCTGACAACGAAGATGACACATTTGTTTTTGATTAACACATTTTCTTTCAAGATTAAAAAAGAAAGCACTTGGAGCGTCCATGTCTTTCTGTCACCAAACCCAAAATATTTTAACACATTAAAAAGATATTCATGATCAACTCGATCAAATGCTTTTTCTTGATCAAGTGACAGAACTCCAAAATTAACATGATAAAACTAATTAATGTTGATTATATCCCGTAATAAAAAAATATTGTCCATTATAGATCTTTCAGGCTTACAATATGTTTGATCATTTTGAACCAAAATGTCTAAACAGTTTTTAAGTCTATTTGATAAACATTTGGAAAATATTTTATAATCAGAGCATAGCAAAGATACTGGTCTCCAGTTCTTAAGAAGTCCCAAGTCCCCTTTCTTTGGAAGCAGAGACAAGACTGCTCGACGACAGCTTATGGGAAGAGTTTCGCTTCTAATGCAGTCCAGCAACACTTCATAAAAATCTTGTCCTATTATATCCCAGAATTGTTGATAAAAATCTACAGGTAGTCCATCAATTCCTGGAGAACGGCCAATTTGTAACTGACGCATTGCTTCTGTAAGTTCTTTAAAAGTAATTAAAGTGTCTAGTTCCTTTTTTTGCTCATCCTCAAGCTGAGGTAATTCTTTAAGCAAGTCTTCAACACTTTCAGCATCACAGCTCTCAGCACTGTATAAATGTTGATAAAAATCTCTTGTTAACTTTCTCATTTCAACTGGATTTGATGTCACTGGTCCATCCTGACGACGAAGATGACACATTTGTTTTTGATCAACACGTTTTCTTTCAAGATTAAAAAAGAAAGCACTTGGAGCGTCCATGTCTTTGATAGAGCAAAATCTTGCCCTTATCAATGCTCCTTTTGCCTGCTCTTGTAAAAAAGAGTTCAGTTCTTGTTTTTTCTTCTTTAACACATCACAATGTACATCTTCATTATTAGTTACAAGATTTTTTTCCAACAACTCAATGTCCTTTTGCAAAATATTTACTGTTGTTTTAACCATGGTTGATGTATGAAAAGCATAATTCTGACAAAATAATCTTATATTCGCCTTTCCCACATCCCACCATTGACATCTCATTTAGTCATTTTGATGTCTTTGAGAAACAAGTTTATCTTTTCATATTTTTGTTACCATCTTCTTCAATCGAAATCTCTTTTTCTTATCCAAAACCTCATAGCTGACCATTCTTTGCAACAACAACACTGACGCAATAAATTTCTCATCGTCGGGAAAAAAATTCCTAACATCAACAGTCTTACCAAATGTCATATCTAGGAAGTCATTTATCTCTTGTAAAGTATACACATCTCCCACTATCTGTGATCCCATATCAGAAATCTCAGAAAGCGTATCATCATCTTTCATCTCTGCATCACATCTTTCTTCACTATTTGATTTATCAATATTAGCACTAGCCACTTCACCATATATATGCCTACCTGATTACTCACATCATCGTTCATTACACCATTTTCACTTTCTTCTGCTTCAGCAACAACTTTCCCATTTTGACCGTTATCAGTAACGCTTTCAGCCTGTTCAACAATTTGAGCGTCATGCTCCTCCACAACTGGGGCTAAACCGTCCTCTGATGCATTCGCTACGACAGTCGCAATACTCGGCCCGGCGTACTCCCCACTAGTCCCAGCTTTATGTGGGCATGCTAGCCTCTTATGACCAACATCCCCACATTTGTAGCATTTCATGCTTCCAGTGTTAGCATAAATCATATATGCCTTTCCTTCGTGTAACACTCTAAAAGACACATCTAAATTTGGTTCTTCCAAAAACATGAACACCTGTCTTCTGAAAGACATTACATGTTTTAACACTTTGTTTTTACAGCCGAGTGGTAACTCTTTTATCGCGCTAGCAAACTTTCCATAACGTGAAAGTCCTCGCACAATTTCATCGTTCGAAATAAACGGAGGCTCGTTAGATACAGTAACTTTAGTTGTTGGAGCAATAAGTGGTGAAACAACAACAAATGAAGTGACATGTGGCCAAGTATGGTGACAGTTGGGGGTTCGGTGCCTTGCTCAAAGGCACCTCAGTCGTGGTATTGAAGGTGGGAGAGAGCGCTGTACATTCACTCCCCCTACCTACAATCCCTGCCGGTACGGGACTCGAACCCGCAACTTTTGGGTTACGAGTCCGACTCTCTAACCATTAGGCCACTACTTCCCCAAATTCTCCACTTACCACAATTCCATTGGTTATCAGGCGGCTTACTTTAAACTCTTCCTTTACAAACACCACCACAGCTTTGTTCATACGAGAAGCCGATGAAATATTCTCGTACCCGATCTCCTCTCCAACAGCCATCAATACATCCTCCACAGTCACACCGGCCGCAGCCGCAGCAACACACCTGACGCCGTGACGAAGGGAAACAGGTGGAGCTACCCCCACGGAGAGGGACGCCATCCTGTTCCCAAAACTAGTATCTCACACAAAAACTATATTCTTCTTTACATTAAAAAAAAAATTTGTTTTAGAAAACAAAAAAAAAGGAAAGTAAAAAAGTAGAATTAGACAGAAAAAAGCCCAATAGTCACCCTCTTCACGTGGGAACCCTCAGACGCCCAAACCTCTGGAAGGAGGGGGGGGGGGGGGGGGGGGAACTGTTTCTATAGCTGAAATTATCCACTTTTATTTACAGGTTAATAGTTAGAAAAGGCCACGTCATCTTTCCTGCACCATCAAGTCAAAACGAACACTAATACAAAAAAAGAGGTGAGCATAGAAAAGCAATGAGTCTCATTCGCTAATCACTTTATGGATTATTCGTATTTAATACACAGAAGAACTTCTCATTAAACTTTTTAAGAATTTAAGAACATGAACATACCTGAACACATTTAGAAGGCTACCTAGAGTATCTGTTTCTTTTTATCACACACAAATTTGTGCATATGCACGTTTATAATGAATGAGACCCACTGATGAACCTTTTAAGTTCCTTTGCAAAACAAAAAAGAAAAGCATCACTTTACTGACCACATCAAGTTCTGGAACTTTCTCCATTATCTCCACAAAGCTTTCAATCCGTGTATTGTTATTGAATATGTAGTCATCATCAACCCACAGGATGTATTTAGTGGTAACCTGAGATATAGCCAGATTCCTGCCTGCAAACCAGCCCTGAGGAAACAGATAAAGGGATCTTCCATATTTTAGTCACTCGACAGCATTATGTTGACACACAATATTCTAAAGGCAGTACCAATGTGGCCTTAAAAAATATTTACCTGTGCAGGAGGCATAATGTAGTGCTCTAAGTTGTAGCCAGTCACGTTTTGCGGCTCCAGGCTGTCGTCTGCAATGATGATCTTGATTTTGGGGTAAAACTGCCGGATGCTGTTGATGAGAATGTTCAGCTCGTCATATCTCAGAAAGGTCTTGGTTGTTATGGTCACCTGTGAGTTAATATCTAAGACAGAGAGAAAGAAGGGGAAAGGGTCACTGACCATACATAATCTAAACAACAACAGATATGTGCAAGTATTGTGGTCTTACCTGTCCCTGGGTCATACAGAACAGGAACTGAGGATCTCTTGATCACAATGGGAAATATAGCCTCATAGTCCTCAAAAGAAAAATTAACTAAGGAGACAAGGAAAAGTGATTTACAGTAGGCTATTTCAATTTAAAAATAAAAGGTAAATTGAATCTCATTCAAAAGTCAAAAGAAAACTAGACAGTAGAAAAACAATAAGCTCAGTAGCTCACACCCATTCTCTGAACATAATGGACAAAGAGGGTGGTGCTGACATTACCCAGATCTTTAGTCTTGACATGGTAGATGGTGCTGGTGTAGGTCACTCCGGAGAGCAGATCATTCAGATGTGTGCGGCTGCTGGATGAGATGGTCAGATTACTTTTACCCTGTCCTTCCACCTGATCTCCATCCAGAACATCCTCCACTGAGAGCACACCTTTCTTCACACTCAAAGACACCTATGGGCACCAAAGTGGTATATCAGGGGTGTCAAACTCAGTTCCTGGAGGGCCACAGCCCTGCAGAGTTTAGCTTCAACCCTAATTAAACGCACCTGATCCAGCTAATCAAGTCCCTTCAGGCTTATTTTAAAACTACATGCAATGTGTGGTTAGCGTAGGGTTGGAACTAAACTCTGCAGGGCTGCGGCCCTTCAGGAACTGAGTTTGACACCCTTGTGGTGGATGAATGGATAATCAGTGTGATATTCATTAATAATCATGATTGGAGATCTTTCACAAAGAACTCAGTAGTCTTGAGTTCGCACTTGAAGAACACAGAAAAGATTAATTTGGATCCTGTAAGCCCTGGCAAAACAAAATACAAAAGACCTTCCACCTTGACTGACAACATCAAACCAAAAAACCCCAAATGACCTCCATGGGCTACACAAATTTTAAAACAAACCTTATATAGTCTTCTTTTTTGTGCATGCAGAGCCAAACCTGTGAAAATGGGCAGGTTCACAATTCATATTTAATTTTCATAAATAATGTTTTTTTTCTAACCAAGATGTAAAATTCCATGAAAGTACATTCTTAATTAATACACCTCAATTTTTTTTTCAGTTTGAAGACAAAGTAAATTGCTAATTTCTTTTTGTAAATAATATATCTGTATTGGCCTCTGACATATAAGATCTAACATCCAAAAGTAGAAAGAGATATCTAAGCAAATTCTTAAACACATCCTAGATCAGAAACCTCTTTCACGTGAAGGAAAGAGTTTTACCTGGTATCACACTTTTTGCAAGAGGTGCCACTACGAAACCCTGGATGGGATATTGGAGGGGTGAGTTGGGTTGGGCTAGTATAAGTGACTCCATTTTTGTCCCCATCCTAAGAAATACAGAATTAGAACTTTTAGAATTTAACCAAACCAAATGTAAGAGTAATGAGAATGAAATAAGGGCTAAGAACTGGAATGTTCTTTGACCTGAGCTGGTATTGCCTGTACTCCTCAGACCGACGTCTCTGAAGGTCTTCCAGTTCATCCACCGGCACATTTTGAGCATTTAAAGCATATCCTTTACAGGAACAAGACGAACGATTTTTACTGGGAAATGGCCCAATGTTGCGGTCATACACTCTGTGAAACCACATAGGCAATGATAAGGTAAATATCACAGATAAGAGGTCATATAAAATGATACAGAAGTAATATCAATTTACAGCAATTATAGTATTCTAAATAAATAACCAACCACTGACCTTTGTTTAGAAAAAAAAACAAAAGTCGCCCATGAAACAAATTTGCAAGACCACAATATGATGAACAACCAAGAACTGACAAACAAATATGACTAAGATAGAGTAGTAGGGTCATACCCTGATGGCAACAGTCTTCTTGTGTCATCTGTAACATCCAGAAACCCACTTTGTATACTATAAATACCCAGTGCAGTAAGACAGAGCCCAGTCAGGAATAACTTGAAGAGAAAGCTGTAATTCATTTCTGGTGATTATCTGAAAGGAAGAAGTCAAAAGCAGTTAAAAAAGCATTTATAGGTTTGCTGGGGTTGTAAAAACCAATGAACCATAAGTGCAGTAAAGTTGGGTTTTATGTTGGACATTCAGCAAATGAAGGGACTTTCTCAAAAGTGCATAAAAACAATAAAAAAGATACACATTCCAAGATTCGAAAACATGCAAACCATCATACAAATAAAATGTAGAAGAAGTAAATTAAAACCATTAATACCAATCATTTTAAGCTGTGAATGGGATATTCACCATGAATTGTTACACTGATATTACATAGTACTCCAACATTTTCTTTTAACTGATAGAAACAGGTGTTATGACACCTGTAATACATTCAGTAACACTTTTAACACATCATACATGACTTGGATTTTGGAAAAGTCATTTTGTCTATTTTTAATTAATTTTTCAAAATGTAAAATCTATATAACTTCCTGGTCATGTGACCCGATGATGTCACACCAGTTTTAATATCTTTACAGACACCTGACACAAATCTTACATGACTTTGATTTTGGAAATATGATTTTGTCTATTTTTGGTGAATTTTTTAAATATTCAAATCTATATAACTTCCTGGTCATGTGAGCTCATATTGCCACACCTACTGTATTGTATTAAGAAACATTCTAACTTACATTTTGAACAATTAATAGACCAATTTGAAAATGCCCTTACAGACAAGCTGATTTAATGGTTGTGGGAATGAATGGTATAGTGGACTATGCACTACTTTAGGACATTTGAGGCCTGTTGGCTCATGAGGGACCCAGGTTCAAGACTGATTGGAATCATGTCCTGATTTTATTCTCCCACTGTTGTTCCTGCATACACTCCACTCTTCTAAAAATAAAGAAAAACCCAAAAAAATTATGATTGTTCTTACATTTTCTACATAAAATCCCTATTTTATGCATTTCTCAGAAAATTCCATTGAGGCCTGGACCCACCAAAAAAGGACTAACAGTACAACAAATGACTAGGTACTACTTAAATGTTTGATAGGCACATAATATAGCAATGAAAATATTTTTGTATGAGAAATATTTGTGAACATAATTGGAAATGATTGGAAAAGAACGACCTCTAAAAAGCACAAGAACTCCACGTGGCACTGCATCAGCAACAGTTGCAAACTCTTTTGAACTAACAGGAATTTCATGCTTATCAAGAACTCAGAATAATTACAGATGAACCATTTTGATTGAAAAGTTGAGACAAAAATAATACAATTTTTAAAACAATTATCAAAGAAAAGAGAGTTGTGTTTATACAGTAGATTCTTATTATTCCAGATGAGCTAAGAGATGTAAAATTGTGCTTAAAAATGAGGGACAAAGCTAATATCATTTGCCTACAAAAAGGGACAATTTGATAGGGATTTTCATAATGATATAATTACATATTAATAAGAAACATAAGCCACCTAAGATTGGAAAAAATAACATTAGGGATCAGATTCCATATAGATGAGAGCTTATTGATACAGTTCTTTATCCAATTTATCTTAAAGGTATGATGTGTGTCAGGATTGTGTGAAGAAATTACAGCGGGTCACATGACCAGGAAGTTATGTAGATTTGACATTTTGAAAAATTCATCAAAAATACACAAAATTATATTTCCAAAATCCAAGTCATGAAGCAAAAAACAAATGTAATGTCCGCACACTTACATAACTGCTCCATAAAAAATTGTTTATTGCAACATTTTGACCAACAGGTCTTCGTCAAGCACAAAATCCAAGTCAAGTAAGATGTGTCTCAGGTGTGTGTGAAGATATTACAACTGGTGTGACATCATCGGGTCACAGGACCAGGAAGTTATATAGATTTGACTTTTTTTTTAATTATCAAAAATACATAAAGTCATATTTCTAAAATCCAAGTCGTGTGTGATGTGTGACAGGATTTTGAGAAGATATCACAAATGGTGTGATGTCATCGGGTCACATGAGCAGGAAGTTATATATTTGAAAAAAAATAAAATAAAATTCTAAACAAATTCACAAAATATTTTTTTTTTATATTTCAGAAGTTGTGTATTATATGCTGCATGTATGTATAAATACATTGTAGGTGATTTGAGCTCTTTAGATAAAACAACCACAAAGTTAAATAGATGTAGGCTATTTCATTAAGACATTCAGTTTAGGCTACTTATATATAAAACAGATATATTAATCATATAAAAGTTTAAAATTGTCTTTATCTATAGCCTACTTAATCTATTTGCTAAAATAGACTGCACATGTAAAAGGATCACGTTTTTAGTGTTTTTTATAGAATAATGCACATATTTAACTCTTTCCCCCCCAAACACGGAATTTTCCGTTAGGCTATTTATGAGAAAACGCTTTCCCGCCAAAGACGGAATTTTCCGTTAGGCTATTTATGAGAAAATGATTTCCCGCCAAAGATGGAATTTTCGGGGTTTCCGCGTTCTCACTGTTGTTTGAGTTCACATGAACAACGGTTAACGTAAAGTTTCTCGTCGTCAGGCTACAGAAGAATACCATAATTCCTCCGTTCAATTAGGCCTAAGACATCGAGAGTCACGCAGACCTATAACAACCCAGCCACAACACATAATTGCGAATAACATGCCTTACCTTAACACAGAATCGACCACAGAGTCCAACGTTTATTTTTTCTACGAATCTTTGAGTTAAGATGTACTAAACATGAGTGGAATTTGCACCGCAGCGCCCCCACACCTTGATGCTCATGACAAGAATAGCATGTATAGTTATCTTTATTGAAGTGAATTGTTTAAATCGCCGTCATGCATGAATGAATGATATTTTTGCAATTTTACACATAATAATCCACGATGATCACATTACACAAAACTGAAATTGCACGTCAAAATAACACATTGTCAATATTTTTTGAGACCCCCCATAATTTCACAAATCACGTTTTCAGGGGAGCCCATGTCTTAATAAGGGGAGCCGAACTCCCCCTAGCTCCCCCGTAGTTCGCACCCTGCTAATGATGCTTGCAAACTCACACTGTGCCGCGAATCGGTCTGTTTTAAAACTAAAAACAGACGTTTTCTCATGCTGAGAGATAAGTAGATGTATGTGTGTGAGAAAATATCATATATGGCGTTAAAAAAAATAAATGACACAGCGGATGATAAGAGCTCCTATTCTCTGTTTTTATTTAAGCTCCATTAGAAGGGGCATGTTCAGAATATTCTCTTGCCGTTTAGGCCTACTGTTGCTGTCAGGAACAATTTTTTTTGCGCTCCATGGCAGGACCAGCAGACTGAAGGACAGGTTCATCCATCAGGCTGTCCGGAAGCTGAACTCCCTCCCGACCTTGCCCCCCCTCCCCTCTTTTGCCCCACGCACCACTGACCTCTGACGGACTCTCCCACTCCCCCCTCCCAAATACACACACACACTGTCACTTTAATCAGTCTGAATAAGCTCTTTTGCACTACAATCATTATATCTGCACTGTTGTTTACTTCACTGGTTTGCACTCTATCTGCCATGCGCCTTATGCTGCTTTATATATTTTTTTACATTTTACCTTATTTGTATAATTGTATAGTTGTATTTTATATTTAAATCTGTATCTATCTGTATTTATGTTCTACTGTTAGTGTTATCTGTATGCACCAAGGGTCTGAGAGTAACGCAATTTCAATTCTCTGTGTGTATGTGCTGTACATGTGGAAGAATTGACAATAAAGCAGACTTGAGACTTGAGACTTGTAATCGTTTTATAAAAGCTTCCCATTGTACCTAACAACGCCCTTCAGCCATGATTTATTCAAGATACAGCACGGCCTCTCATACCTTATTGCTTACATATTGCATGATCAGATATTCATAAAACAAAATATTCTAGAGGCCATGACATTTTAGTGAAAATCATCAAAAATGCTGGCGGTGGCTGGCGACTTTTTTCAAAAACGCTGGCGGGGAAAGAGTTAATCAAGTTTATTGTGGATTTTGCACTTTTGAGACACTCCCTAATTTGACGTGCCCAAGTGGGGATCGTTGTGAGGACTTTTTCTCTTCTGATGCTTAAAACAATTACATCATCGAATAATATTATTATTAATTTTGATATTATGCTTTTAAATGTGATCTGAACGAGATACAGCGTGATCCATGACTATTATGCGATTACATAGATAATTTAGCCTAATGCTGTAGAAAAGATCGAATGTCTGTCCAACAGAAAACCAACTTCACCGCACCTGAACGATAAATATAAACCAACCAAAAAGAATCCTAACAAGTGAAGAAGAAAAAAAAACATAACTATATAAGATCATACTAAATATATAACCAAAATAAAAAGAATGCTAAAAAAAAATAAAAATAAAACAGTGTTTGGTAGCATTGTCTGCACCTTACTCCCACACACTACGTGGCTCCAGGTGAAAATAACTTTTTTTGTTTGTTTTAACATTATCCCTTAGCAGGGTTGTTCAGTATGAGCTATTTTGCGAGGTACAGAGTCTACCCAAGGTTTACACTGCCATCAAGAAGAAACTCATTCAAACCATAGGCCTAAATCTGCTGCTATATCAGCACATTATTTCCTAGGTTTACAGACACCTGAGGCTACACCTGTCCAATGTTCCATCTGATCCACTGATCTATGATAGAGAACTGGATTGCTCTTAACGTCATAAAAAGTGAAGCCGCCGTACGATTTTATTAAGAAACATTTCTTAACGAGTCACCGTTTTTATATCTTAAGTCTCCCTGCATATTTTCACAACGCAAACAAAACTGATGTTTGTTTAAAGTCGGGATTTCCCCTGAATTTTCCCCTTCTATTTAAAAGTACCGTTCATATCAGATTGGAGGACGGAGACACACCTCAGCATAATGTAGGCTATCTATCACAAACGTCAATGTGCTCATTATGAAATCTGTTTAAATATGTATGCTTGTGTAGGCTATGCGCAATTGCACATATAGGCCTACCTTAATTTCTCCAGTCTTGTACAGTTATTCCTTGTTTATGTAGGCTAATTATGCTGTGCTGTAACGTTGTCATTCGTACTGTGCAAATGTTTCAACAATTTCGTTAACATCATGCATTTTTAAAGCAGTTAATGATTACACGTTGGTTAAATTAATTATTAATTCAACAAAATATAGGCTACTTGTAACAACTAACTCCAATTGAAACTGTAATTATAGAAAAACGCCGTAGAATTTGCACTTGAAGAGTCTGAAACAGATGTTGCTCATCAGGAAATAAAATACACGCACCACAACATCATTCAGAGAAGAAACGCTGAACTGCGTTCTAAAAGTAAACATAAATTTACGTACACATATCCTAAAACTAATCTTGTGCGACTGATCAGCTGCGATTCGGGTGATTTTAGGTCAACTAATTTCAAATCCTTTAAGGATTTGCCTAAACACTTGCCTTTAAGGGACTTTGGCCGCTACAACTGATTAAGACCTGCGGAACACGGTTCCAGGTCCAGATTGTCATCTTTCCAGAACGGCATCCTTTTTTTTTTTTTTTTTTGAGTGGGTCTAGATTTCTCTGCAGTTGGTGGACTTTATGAAACGATGAATATCAGTTTATCCATGTACAAAATAAAATGTAATTTATTTTGCCTTTGTACTTCTGAGTTAAAAATATTATTTATTTAAAAAATATTCAGTAATTTCTTTCAGTCGCAAGTTACGGCCATGCTTAAAGGTGTGCTATAAATGAATGATGCTCCGAGTCGAGGCTTGGACCCAGTATTCGTTACGCCACAATTTAACAAGCAGATTTACATTATTTAATTAAAATACAATAAATCGTTTTTAGTAATAACATTATATTTAGGCTACTCACACCCTATTTTTTATTTGAATCGAAAGTAATAAAATTAAAACAGTCGTTTTTCATCTGTAGCCTATACTGTCGACCTCAAAACAGAAATTACTATTTAAAAGTGCATAATCATTTAACTCTGTATAGCGACAAACCAACTTATATGAAGAACCCCGTATAAGTACAGCAACAGCGTATTATGAACGTGAATACATACCTGTTAGTTAGGCTATCACATCAGCAAAACGCAGCACTGGCATCAAAGACTCCTACCAGGAAAACGATCGGTCACGTTATTTATATAGCTAAATAAGTAAATAGAACAATCAAAGACTGCCTCCAGCTCTCGATTTGTTTTTACTACTCTGGAAGACGCTTCAGGAACATCCTGTCTGTCAGTAAAAAAAAAAACTAAACTAAAAAACACACTAAATCCCTACACTGACATTTTCCACATCATAAACCGCACGCATTTCAAAGTCCAGGGTACTGTGTAAACCGCAAATTAACTAAACTCACTTGACTTGATGATATACTTGTTTATATACTATTGACAAATAATGGAATTAGTAGGCTTAGTCATTGAAAATATGCATAGATTATATTGCTGTACTGACAAATTATTCAGAAATTAAACTCACCGTTAATCCACCGGGAAACATATGCTGCTCGATACCCGGACAGGTCAACAGTGACACAAGTTGGTTCAGTATCTCAAATGGTCCACAACAGTTTTTATTATTGTTTTGGCTGCTACCCAGCCAACATGTATATGTGGGCCCCACGGGGTCTCACACAAC
Organism: Sinocyclocheilus anshuiensis; assembly: GCF_001515605.1. Classification (NCBI taxonomy): domain Eukaryota; kingdom Metazoa; phylum Chordata; class Actinopteri; order Cypriniformes; family Cyprinidae; genus Sinocyclocheilus; species Sinocyclocheilus anshuiensis. Next base: position 313,609 of record NW_015552706.1, on the reverse strand, counting down.
AAAATTACTACCAATATGACTATTTAAAAGTTTGATTTTATATTGATTTATTTCTTAGCACTAAATAATGTCCTACTGTAAAAACAAATCACAAAAGAGCCAAAGTGGAAATACAAGAAATGCAAATATCACTGCCTCACCCTTTCTGTGAGCGCCAGAAAGTGAGACTCACGATTTGTATTTTCATGCCATATTGAATTCCACTGTTCTGTTGCACTGAACTTGGATGGAAAAGATTACATTGTGGCATTAACATCCCAGTTGTGACATCAGAATTGCTATTTAAGAAACCAAAAGTGTCTGAAATGGGCTAAATAAAACTTCGGTCACTCCGAACTCATATGACTCACTTTCTTGAGTAGAACACAAAAGAAGATATTTAGATGCTCAAGCTGTTTTTTCCCCATGAGGTCCAGGGGAAGATGACTCAAAACTCCTTTTGTGTTTCACTCTAGAAAGCAAGTCTTATGGGCTTGGGACAACATTTGAATTGTTACCAATAGTACTCCAAGTCTCTGTGAAGATATGAAGCTCGATATGTATACAGTGCGTGTTGTTTCACGACCCTTGAGGTTGCTGAAGTGGTTTAGCTTCTGTTGCGATCAGTGGGTTACTTTGGAAATGTAATAGGTTACAGATTACCCTAGTTACCCTATTAAAAATGTAATAAGTAGTGTAACTATTTCAACTAGTTTATTAAAGTAATGTAACTCATTACAATTGATTACTTGTTGATTACTTTTCTAAATTTCTAATGAATGTTTTCAATAGTTTAATCATTTTCAAACATTTAAACCAGGCAGGGTTAACCTTACAGTAGCACTCAAGGCTGATTACTGTCAGACTTTCAAAAGTCTTCATCATTTGAATTAAAATTTTATTTTAAGATTGAATTTAATTTTACGGCACAGCCTCCACAAAATCAGACTTTAGCACCTCTTTTTACTTTTGAGATCGTTATGAGGTTAAATACAGATTTAAAATCATAAGAAACAATTTAATAGCAATGATACTGTTTTTGAAATCAAATTTTTGCATAGCCTTGACATGAAACACTGGAATCTAACAATGCCTTGGAAAAAACTTTTAATCTTAAAAAATAAAGCATACATACATAAACCCAAATAGGAAATTAAACAGTTATTGAATAAGCATGTGTCCTATTCTGTATCCTAAACGCCTGAAACATACATTACCGGTCAAAAGTTTGGGATCAGTAAGACTTGTAATGTTTTTTAAAGAAGTCTCTTATGCATCAAGGCTGCATTTATTTGATCAAACATACAGAAAAAAAATGTAATCTTGCAAAATGTTATTACAATATAAAATAATGGTTTCTATTTTAATATAACGTGTAATAATACATGACATGTTTACCCATACTCGGAATTAGTGCTCTGCATTTAACCCATCCTAAGTGCACACACACAGCAGTGAACACACACACACCGTGAACACACCCCCGGAGCAGTGGGCAGCCATTTACGCTGCGGCGCCCAGGGAGCAGTTGGGGGTTCAAGGGCACCTCAGTGTACGAGACTCGAACCCGCAACCTTTGGGTTACGAGTCCGACTCTCTAACCATTAGGCCACGACTTCCCCTATACTTATAGTATAATATACTTTAAAATATAATTTATTTCTGTGATGCAAAGCTGAATTTCCATCAGCCATTACTCCAGTATAAAGTGTCACATGATCCTTAAGAAATCATTCTAATATGCTGATTTATTATTAGAATTATCAATGTTGGCAACAGTTATGCATCTAAATATTTGTTGGGAAACTGCGATGCTTTTTTTCAGGATTCTTTGATGAATAAAAAGTTAAAAAGAACAACATTTATTCAAAATATAAATATTTTCTAACACTATAAGTAAATCAGCATATTAGACTGATTTCTGAAGGATCATGTGACACTGAAGACTGGAGTAATGATGCTGAAAATTCAGCTTTGATTATAGGAATAAATTACATTTTAATGTATATTAAAATAGAAAAACGTTATTTTACATCATAATAATATTTCACAATACTACATTTTTTCCTGTATTTTTGATCAAATAAATGCAGCCTTTATGAGCAAAAGAAACTCCTGTAAAAACACATTAAAAATCGTTCTGATCCCAAACTTTTGACCTGTAGTGTAGGTGTCTCACATTTTAGAGCAGTCAATGTAATTTATGAAAGAAATCAATTAAATCTGTATGTGTGTGTGTGAAAAATTCAGATGTAACCCCCTTTGTAATCGTTTTCATAAGTAACTGTAATTTAATTGCACATTTTTTCTCAGTAACTGTAACAATTACATTTATTTTGTAATGAACATAATTCCGTTATATGTAACTGGTTACTCCCCAACACTGGTTGCGATGTGAGAGCAGGAGGAGTCAGGAAGGTACTTGGCGTACTCCACCAACTCGTAAGACTCACGGGATGTCCGAAAGACCGAGCCAGAATACAATCCAGCGACCATTTACGAAACTGCCATCACAGTGCTTGAAGAACCTGAGGATTTGAAAGCAGATAAGACATTAATGATAAATGGGCAAAGACTGGGAATCACAACAGGGCAACGTGGAGGACAAAACACACCAGGGATTGATGCGGTTTGTAGCGCGGGATCTCCAGAAGGGCTTGCCCAAGTCCTGACGAATACACTCCCACAAGATCTGACCGGTTCCCTGGCCTTGTTTACTGCTGCTGACCACAAATTTGTCCAGGTATGGAGTGCCGCTGTTCACAGGCTCTGTGGTGATTATAGCAGCCGCACTGTACCTGCAACAGAACGCAAGTGCAGATTCATTAAGCTCATATTCCAGAAGCAGAATACTTTAAAACTATGTCCCTGGTTCACCACAAGGGTGAAATGCCATTAAAAACAGTGCAACTGTGGCATGTAATGGAGTGTGTTTGGTATGCCGTGTCATGAGTGAGTTGTATTTAACCATCAATCTTGTTTGTCACATGAATGTCTGTTTAGAACATGCCTATCAATGAGCTGCATGTGATTGTACATGACAAAATCATAAAATACACATTTATATGAACCTTTTTTGCATGTCAAAGTCATTTTTTACATGCCTCGTCAAATTTATTTTTGCAAATTCATCCAGGTCTGAAAATATTAGTAACTTATTTTTAAAAATGATTCATTTCATAAATTGTAGCTAATCTTCAGCCAAATAATTTAATGATAACTTGTGAGAATGTGATCACAAGCATTGCTTTCAAAAATACAATTAACAATAATAATACTATTTATGTTAAATATTAAACCTTGTCCTCACTCAATTATGTAAATATTACATTTCCTATTTATTTACTCTCATTTCCCAAAGATTCAACTTTCTGGTTACAGGGAGCAATTTGTGTCACTTTTGACAGGTCTTTTTTCTTTGGCTATACAGAATAAATGAGGCTTGACATATATAAACAAACAGGTAAATTGAATGCAGCCTGCCCTTAAAGGGGTCATATGACGTTGCTAAAAAGAACAGTATTTGGTGTATTTGGTGTAATGAAATGTAAGTAGTTTCACTTTCACAACGAAACACACAGCGCCTTCACGACATGGCGGCAGCAACAATACTACAGCGAGAATAAAAGTTATGCCTTCTTTCTTTGCGTGAACATTTGGGCGGCGTTATGCAAATCTTCCCACATTGTGACGTAGATATGTGGGGGCGTGTGAGAACGAGCCATTTTAGGTAGGTGTGGCTGACTCTTAACTTTTATAAAGAATATCTCTTTGGATTTGAGACTTTAGTCTTTGCAACTTTACAGATCTTCTTTATGCACCAAGAGCTTGTAACACTCCAAAGAGAAATTAAAAATTGAAATCGCATCATATGACCCCTTTAAGAGAAGCTATATAATCCTCTCTAAGGTTCTTCTCAAAAGACTTGTTAATCAGAGCTAAGAGACGGTCAATGTCAATGTCTAGGCTACTGTATCTGTGAAGAGTGAAGATCCTCACATGAGATACTATGGTAAAAGAATGATTAAATCAGAATTTACTCACCCATATGTCAGTCCAATCCTGTATGCTGATATTTGTTCCACTGAACAGGAGAATATTTTTCAGGTCTTTTCCATACAGCTAGTTTATTTTTACAACCGCTGTCATATTAGTTATTCTGGATTATTACAATAGCTTTGCATAAAGAACGGACCAGAACTGAAGTTGTTTTTCACTGCTAATCTTTGCCATGTTTGACGTCACTGATGTCAGATGACATGGCTGAGAGTAAATAATGACTGATAATTGTATTTATTTTTACACACAGTGAACACACATCTTAAAATGTTTGCTTCAAATGACCGATGGTCTAATAATACAGTACTTCTGAATGTGGTAATGAAAACCTGAGTACATTTCAACCTGTGAAAGGTTCCATTTGGTGGAAAATCTGATTTTTCTTATTTGGCAACATCTAAAAAGGGAACACTAAATGTCATACCTTTGAATGGGATCTCCATTTTTAAATTGGGTGCCTGAGCCTGAAATACGGATAAAACAAAGACACATTGTGGGTGTAAGACATACAAATATAGGTAAAAGTTTGCGCTTTTTATTTGGCCTAAGATATTCTGTTATCACTAACCAACTCTAAATTGTTATTAGTCAACCTTGTCAAATCCACTACATTCAGCAGCCGTAGTGGGTCGCAGGTGTGAAAAAAAAAAAAAAAGATGTTCCTCACGGGGTTGCGTGTGATCTGAGTCACGGTCTTTGACTTTGACAAGTCTTATTAGTCTCAGTAGGTGTGTGTGTTTTCTCTCAGCCCTGTGGCTGAAGAGCTCAGTGAGAAGCGTGTCCGCTGAGGTGAGGACAGCAGAGCTCTCCACCGGAAGCAGAACTCAGAACGGACAAATCTCCCGGCAATGACACCAAACCCATCACCTGAACAAATAAAGCATGAATTTAATTAGGAACCATTTAGCCCGTGATGTTTCAAGTTTATTAATTTTTTTATGTAAACTTAACCAAGAGAAAGTATTAAATGTAAAGTACTGCATCTGAAGCTGCTGCATATCATCCAGAAATGTTATTCACGTTTTCTAACACACTTTTGTAACAACAAATTGCAACACTACCACCTTGTGTTCACTTTACGCTATTGAAGCAAATGTTAACAATCATTCGTTGAACCTATTTTCTGAGCTCTCATGATGAACCACATTTTTATTTAGGGAATAAAACCACGTATTTGGGTGAAAAACCAAACCTGGTTACAATGCATAATATGACAGTTTAAATATATATATATATATATATTTTTTTTTTATTT
>NW_015552706.1:303735-308092 GCF_001515605.1 Sinocyclocheilus anshuiensis | reverse complement strand
TGCAATTACAATTAATGACAAAAGGAATGTTTGGAAATGTAAACTGATATTTCCTACTGTCGCAGTACAGCAAAAGACAGAAATAACTGGCTTAAAACTTTTTTTCTTTTTTGTTAAAAATACTAATGTGCCTAAGACTTTACTTGTAATTAGATTAAATTACATATTAACTCTCTATGGGATATCGTCATTTATAAATGACGCTAAGAAAATTGCATTTTAAAATACAATATTAATGTTCAACCAACAAAATGTTATTTTAGAGATGTCAAATGACATCCCCTTCAACCAGTAAAATTTAAATGTATCACATGATTCTTCAGAAATCATTCTGATATACTGATTTGCTCAAGAAATGTTTCTTATTATTATAAATGTTAAACAGTTGTGCTGCTTAATTTTTTTAATTTATTTTATGAACAGAAAGTTGAAAAGAACAGTAACGAAATGGTATGATGTTGAAATGGTAGTACATATGTAACACTGGGCAGTTAGTGCAGGTAAACCTTACACCCTGGGCCTCAATACACACACACACACACACACACACACACACACTTATTAATAAAATTAAATAATACACTGCTTTCTTTCTGTTTTGGTTGCGGATGCCCCCTGAGCTGTTCAGGAATATGACTTTCAGAGGATGTAGTGACTGCGAGATGGCTGCTGTCACCTGGATCGGACTGAGGACAGAAGAGTGGCCAGCGGCATCGCGGCCCACTGGACAGACCAGCGGAATGACTCTGCAGTCCAGAGCTCACTGCAGAAGAGCCGAGTCCACAAGAACTGGGGGACCACTGCTGGTATATGCAGACAGAGAACACACAGACTCAGTGAGAGAAATAGGAGACTCCATTATCAGCCCATTATCACTTGGTTAAAGTGGCTGCTAAACTGCTCTCATCCTGAGTGTGCTGCAGTTGTAAGAGGGCCTCTGAGCTAAAGAAGGGCATCACATTGGCTGAGTTGTGCTGAAGTGCTTCTGTTAAAGCCTGACAGTGTTTCACCATCATAGTCCTGGCGAGGGAGGATTCAGTCCCAGTTTTGGCGCTGTCCTCTTCCTCTATCTCAGGAGGCAATCCCATCACCACCACAAGCTTCATATCCATCCACTGCAGGAGCGAGAGCCCAAAGCCAGACTCTGAATCATCTCACGGCTATCAAACACGGAAGTGTCAACCTGCAGACAAAGCAAAAATCAGCTTCAGACTGTACATAAAAATATATATTTAAAATATTATTATATAATACAATTTTAATATATATATTAAAGTAAATAAATATAAATAATAAAAATAATTATATATACTGTAGAAATGATTTTTTTAGCTGTAAATATAATAAAGATTATTTAATTAATATTTTACATTGTTTTACAATTTATTTGACTTAAAAAAAAAAAAAAAAATTCTACATAAAATTTTTTTCAGAGTTCAGTACATTTTAATATTTGAAATGTCATGACCCAGAGGAACATTTTTTTTTTTTTTTTTACAAAATAAATACAATCATAATAAACATAACTGTTATTTATCATTTAGACTAGTCAGAAAGAGTCTGCTTCTTTAAGGCTATTAAGTGGTCAGATATCTGCAGTGTAACCTGCCTAATAGTTAATTTTGTTTGACCAGTGTTCCTGAAACAGAAAAAAGGCTCAGTTGTCTACATGTCTCCCTTGGTTCCTGAAAATAAAGTCTTGGTAAAGTATTCTCCAGCGTCTCCTCGTTCCTCGTGTGTGTGCATCGTGACATCTACAGAGTCAACGAAACAAAAACGGATGACAGAAAGGATTTGTACACTCAAGCACAATTTGGGCAGCAGCCTGGATGAATAGTCAGCAGTCTTCACATAAAACGTTCAAATTCAGCTTCTGATTAAACCAGGTTACAATGTACAAATATGCCACTTTAAACATTTTGACTTAAAAACATTTTTTAAAACGTAACTTTTAAAACAATGTTTATATTTATATGAATATTTATTACAAATGAATTGATCAATAATAAATAATCTATATGAATAAATTGATATTTGATATACACTTATAGTTGATAAAATTATAATAAAATAACATTCCTGCATCAGTATACTATTAGCCTATATAAATATAGAGTTGTGGAACAGGCTTAAAATGTTATTTTATTACATTTACATTTAGTAATTTAGCAGACGCTTTTATCCAAAGCGACTTACAAATGAGGACAATGGAAGCAATCAAAATCAACAAAAGAGCAATGATATGAAAGTGCTATAACAAGGCTCAGTTAGCTTAAATGCATTACACGTAGCAAGGTTTTTTTTTATTATATAATAAATAAAAAGAAAAAAGATAGAAGCTATTAAAACAGAAACTTAAAAACAATGAGACTTTAAAAACAATATTTATATTTACATGAATATTAAAAAAAATAATTGATTAATAATATATCATTTATATTAATAAATTAATAGTTGTTAATAATACAAGTTGTAAAATAGGCTTAAATTGTTATTTTATAAAAAAAAAAGAGACAAAAACCATGCAACTTTAAAAACAATATTTATATTTATAAATATATTTTACAAATTAATTAATAATAAATAATTTACATGTATAAATTAATATTTAATATATACTTACTGTATATAAAATTGGAATAACACATGAGATATTAGTATTATAGACATTAAAATGTTATTTTATAAGCTATTTATAAAAATAATATAATAGGTTGAATATATTAGGAGGAATTTATTAAAAAGTATAAATATATAAAATAAAATAAATCTTAATTGTACTTCAATTATGTCAATTATGTTTATTTTTTTTTTTAAATAGAATATATATTTTATTTAATATTTAATGGTATTCTATATACAGTATAATATAGCATATATATATATATATATATATATATATTGTGACGAGTCGGCTGCCTCCCCCTAATTATCACCGTCACCCCGTCCCTTCGCCAGGCTCCCGACAGGAGTGGGTGAGTGAGAGAGGAGAGGCGCAGAATCATCCAGGTCTGGTGGCGTGTGATGAGGCACACCTGAAGCGAATCTAGCCTCATCACCGCCGCTGTTCAAATGCCGAGCGCGCCCCTCCTTGAGAGACTAGTCTCTTCCCCCGTGCATGCACGCTGGTGTCCTCGTGGGTCCAGGAAGGGTAGGTAAAGGGACTCCCGCGCCGTGAGCTGCCGGACCCGCGGGCCGGACAAGAACCGCACCCGTTACACGGCCGTCGGGCCAGGATGCCGGGCCGTCTAGTCACTTCAAACGCCGAGGGCAAAGAGAAGGATGAAGCCGCTGGAAGTAGCCGCCACCCCTCGCGCCCCGGACCGGAGAGGGGAGCGCTTGTGGCCGCCGGACTCCGCCCCTTACCTGGACCCAGGGGCGGACTGGCCATCTGGACCTTCTGGAGAAGTCCAGAACGGCCGTCGTCCTGGCTGGTTCATCATCAAATAAAAAGTGTCATATAAAGTGACGTTGACAGCCGACAAAAGGGGGCGCTAATGCAATCTGTTTTTGCTTATAAGAATCCGAAACTGACGTGAAGGAGAGTGGGCTCGTGATGGCAACCAAAAGACATGAAGACAAAGGCGGTTAGGAGAAGCTAAAAGAAAAAAAGCGAACAGTTACATCAGGTTACCTTTGCCGGCCTCTCACACTATAGAGCATGTAGCCTATGAGCACTATATTAAAATCCCAGGACACCCCTAGTCCGAACGTTCACTGCTATTTATTACTTGGCATTGTCTGGCATGAATATTCCATTAATTCATAAAGAGACAACAGCGATTCAACAACGGGTTACATTTGAGAGACATTGAGTTAGAAAACAGAGTAAATGAAGTCACCTATAAGGTGATAGCCTAAGTCTGATTAACATCACACACAACACACACACACATATGAATACTGAAACTGAAGAATTCTGTTGTTTCAGGTTTCTAGATTCTAGGTTTCTTTATCATTGACATACATTTTGCTTTCTGCTCTTTTTATGTAGATTTCAAGTATTTTAGTTCATACGATAATACATTTATTTCAATCCCCTGCTGAAAAAAAATAGAAACGATCACATAATTTGTAATGGTTTTTTTACTGGTTATAATGACAATTGTGTTGGTTTTAATGGAAACCGTAATGGTGCCTGTTGGTCTTTACTGGTAATTTGTCGCCTTCTGTTGGTGGCTTTTGTTAAAACCACTAATATAATAGTAATATTGTGACATAATAGCGACTGTTTATAGTTGTGGTGGGCCTATTTGGGAGAAAATCCAGGGCCGTTTTTCACTCCCTGTCCGTCCCTGCCTGGGCCCTTCCATCCCGAACCCCGCAGCATGACGAGGACACCAGATTCCCTGTTTAT
>NW_015552706.1:300636-303549 GCF_001515605.1 Sinocyclocheilus anshuiensis | reverse complement strand
TTGGACACTTTTACCCCTTTTTTTGGACTTTATGTTGATTTTCTGTTAATAAAAGCCTCTCCGAGGCCTGACGCCACACCCACATATATATATATATAGAGAGAGAGAGAGAGAGAGAATACCATTAAATAAAATATATTTTATTAAAGAAAAAACATAATTGACATTATTAAAATCTAATATGAATTATGTAAAATAATAAACATTAAAATAAAAACATGTATTTAGTCATTTATAAATGAGTCATTTATCTAAATTGCATACGATTCTCACTCTATGGTCGCAGGACACGCACCTCCAGGACCGCAAATGCTGGAGATGAACCGGCCTGCTGAAAGTTCAGCAGTAAACCAGTAGCGAGCCTCCTGTGGATCTCCTCCAATTTCATTGAGAAAAGTCTTCACATCTCTGTAGATCAGCGTGCGGTTCGACCAGACGTTGGGGAGCTCTTGCTGGCTCCACGACGGGCTTTTGCTCCCATGGCCCGTGGTGCTGGATGCCCTCATGTGCTGGTTCACTGATGCTAGTCTCCGCTGATGACCGCTCCTCTGCTGGCGGTCTCGTCCAAAACTGGCCAGCCATAGCCACGGCCCTACAACCGGACGAACCGCTACTGACTTTGGCCATGAGTCGTGCAGGTGAACCTAATGGCCCCTGAAAACTTTACCTTCAGCCAGGACTGTAGCTGGGGTTTGTGGGGCCCTGGTGCAGGTTGTACCCATGGGCCCTGCTTGAAATCGTGTAAATAGCACAAATAAATAAATACACGTTTTTTCAAGTTTGTAGGTGTTCAGATACAGAAACCGAATGATCAAATGTAAAATAGCATTGCATAGTATTTACTGTATAAATTAAATTTTGATTAATTCTTGTTAAAACTACAAAAGTAAGTCAGCCAAGAGCAGTGAGTGATCTCTCTTTTTTTCTTGGATTAACATCCAAGGACACAGACACAGACAGCAGCTAGTAAATTAGGCACGGTCACTTTAAGACACAATGCATGGCTCCAATATAATGATACACATCTGATTTCTTTGAGTTACGTTCACTTAAGACATAACTGACAGTTTTTTCGAGGATACTTGCCAAAATGGGTATTTGACAATTTTGTATGTATTTGTCCGTTTAAGCGCAAGAAGACGCAATTCGGTGTTCTCAGACTGTGAGACGCAGCTCTCTGCGTGCACGCTGTATGCACAGAACAGTGCACGGGTGCTGAATTAAAGCTGAATTAAATCTTTCGCATCTTTTGTGCTTTAATGTTTAAATTGGCGAAGTGTATTTGTTCGTTCAAACTCAAGAAGACGCGAAAGAGAATTCAGTGTTTGCGTGCTGTCTGAGACACGGCTCTCTGTGTGCGCACCGAACACAGCTCGCGAGTACTCAGTTGAGCTCTTTCGCATCTTCTTGTGCTTGAATGCTTTAAAATCTCTTGAATGTTTAAATTGGCAAGGCTTAAAAACGGTGCAAATGATAAGCTTTTGTGATGACGTGCAGCAGTGGCCCGTCAACTGTCCTGAGCGTTTTTCATGCTGGCCTCGGGCAGTCGGTTGAAATCGTCGGGGATCCCCGAAAGCTGTGGGCCCCTATAATCGTCACCGCCTTTCTCCCCACTAGCAACGGCCCTGCCTTCAGCTGACCAGGAGTTGCAGGGGTAAATATGGTCCAGGCGCGGCCACATGGCTGAATTCAGCTGTCAGGAACCCGTTTCCATGGTCAACAGCATGCCCCGGGCGTGCTCCCATTTATTCCAAAAAGACCTATGGAAAGCACATAGGATAACAAACTACATTTTATACTAATTTAACTGAAGGGAGTGCAACGTATGTTAAAATGATTAAGTACAAACAAAGTTTAAATAGCCTACTTTAAAATGTATACGTTAATGCTTTTCAGAATACTTATTTTGCATTTACAGTACTGATAATTATGGGGTAAAATGAGCTAAAATGTTAGGAAATTAACCCCAAATAATCATCATATATAGACAGAGCTGGGTAGATTACTTACAAATTGTAGTCCGTTACTGATTCCAAAATCCATGACAAAAAATATAGTTGGTAACGCAATCCATTAGCCTACATTAGGCTACCCATTTTAGGTAATATAATCAGACTACTTTTTAATTACTTTTAGATTACTTTTGACCTAACTCGTTTATCACATTGATTTAAATAGGATAATCTTGTACCATATCGATATAAATATGCAAAGAAAAAGAAAATATATTAGGCCTACATTCAGGGCCGGATTTACGCATAGGCATTCTAGGCACGTGCCTATGCTCGCTCGTCCAGGGGGGCCCAAACACAATGAATCAATATATAATATTGAAACTTGTCGTCAGCGCTGCCCCGCGAATTTATCAGTAAAATAGTCTCTCTCTCTCTCTCTCTCTCTCTCTCTCCCTCTATAAAACAATAAACAGCGAAAGTTATACAGTTATAGACAAGTTATACAGGCCTATTGATAGTTAAAAAAAAAAAAAACTTATTCATGACCATATTGTACATATATTATCACATAACACACACACACACAGAACAAAAACAAAAAAACAAAACAACAATAGCAAATACAAGGTAATTATTTACAGAGAGCATTGATAAAGAAAAGGGGATTTAGTCTTTGTCCCTCATAATATGGCAGGAGGATACATACTGCGCTGCCAGGTGGATACACTTTTCTTTCTCTCCCAAAATATAACAGAGTTTGTCTATGTGGCTCGCCTGCTGGAATTCAGGCACAATTTGAGCTACACTCTTAAAAATAAAGGTGCTTCAAAAGGTTCTTCAAGCGATGCCATAGAAGAACCATTTTTGGTTCCACAAAGAACCATTCAGTCAAAGGTTCTTTAAAGAAGCACCTCTTTCTTACCTTTTTATAATCTGAAGAACCTTCTTTCGCCACAAT
>NW_015552706.1:284496-298916 GCF_001515605.1 Sinocyclocheilus anshuiensis | reverse complement strand
GTGTGTGATTTGGTGATATACTCGATAATGTCAGATCGCACATCATTAAAACAACACTTACCATATTATCACAGACAATGCTGTATATCACACACACCAGCCTCAAATAGAATGGAAAATGGATCATCCGCGGTTGTGCGCGCACTTGTTTGCACGTGAGCAAAGGTCTTTTAGGAGTCTAGCAGACGCCAGACCACTGATTCGTCAAACCTGCTTTCCTGCAGTCCGTGTTCTCAGGGCCGGATTTACGCCTGGACATTCTAGGCACGTGCCTATGCTCGCTCGTCCAGGGGGGCCCAAACACAATGAATCAATATATAATATTGAAACTTGTCGTCAGCGCTGCCCCGCGAATTTATCAGTAAAATAGTCTCTCTCTCTCTCTCTCTCTCTCTCTCTCCCTCTATAAAACAATAAACAGCGAAAGTTATACAGTTATAGACAAGTTATACAGGCCTATTGATAGTTAAAAAAGGTTCTTTATGGAACCATTTAGACAAAAAGGTTCTTCTATGGCATCGTGAAGCACCTTTATTTTTAAGAGTGTATTTGTGTAAAATAAGTGTCTCTAATGTGTTTATATTTGCTGCAGTGTGTGAGGAAGTGGAGCTCGTCCTCTATGAGTCCCTCTGTGCAGTGAGAACACAGTCGGAGCTCTCTGGCTCTCCAGCTCTGTTTGTGTCGGCCCGTCTCCACACTCAGACTGTGCTCACTCAGACGATACTTCATCAGAAGCTTTCTCTGACCATAGTCTTTCATTTTGATCAAGTAAGGTGCCAATTGATAACCAGTCGAATTTGTTTTCGTGACAGAAGCTTCCACAGTGTAACAGAATGACAGTGACAGAACAAAAAACACAGATAATAAAAATAAAAAAATAAAAAATAAAAAATAGAACAAGTAAAATAAGGAATAACAAAATATACAAATCGACAATTGTATGTACAGGTATATTATGTGCAAATGTCATAATTCTGGCGTGTTTTGGCCAAACGTTTTTGTTGATGATTAAGTGAACCGTTTATATATTTGTCTCCATCTGAGCTGATGTAGTCCACTTCCTTCCCCGTTCTGGCATTCAGATCCCCCATTAATAGAACTGAACCTATAGACTGGAAGTAATTGATCTCTGATTGCAGGGTTGAGAAGATGTCTTCATTATAATAAGGCGATTCATATGGGGGGATATATGTGGCACACAGGTACAGGGTCCTCATCTAAACACAAAATCTCTTTTTTAAGTTTTATCCAAATATGTGTTTTTCCCTTTTTCACAGGCTTAGTATACTGCCACAGATGGTCTTTGAACCAAACTATGATTCCTCCAGAATCTCTTCTGTTTTTAACATTAGGCTGTTTGATTGAGGGTATATGTAGCTCTCTGTAGTTTGATGGGGTGTAGGTTTTAGAGTCTAAACGACTCCATGTCTCAAGTAAAATAATTATATCTGAACTATATACAGCGTTAATAAAATCAGGATTAGTACTTTTCTCTCCAAAAGCTGAAGAGAACATCCCTTGAATATTATAACATGTTATTTTAAACGATGACATTGGGAAGTATTGTATTTACCAGAATAATGTATGAATTCATGACCAAATCATGTTTTAAAATATAAATTCATCAACAAAAAAAAAAAAGAAGGGAAGTATAGAGGATATATATAAAAACATCGTGAGTGAATCAGTTTTACAGGTCTGTTCTAGCTCTTCCTGCTGCTACAGCGGCGTAGCTGTCTGACTGTCTTACCCGCTCCTCGTGATCACAGAGTGTCTTCTGAGGGCTTCTCAGGGCTGTCTCCTTGATGGTCTTTGCAAATAGTCTCATGCCCTCTCGATGAATGTGGATGTGGTCATACAGATGCTCATGGGTGATGCGCTGATGGTCAGCTATGTGGACATTCATCATTGAAGCACAGATTCCAGCTATCTCCGCATTGATTGAGTTGATGATCTTTTGTGGCACGTCTCTGCGAGGTAGAAGGGTTGAGATGATGATTTTGGCTCTGGGGTAGATCCTGCTAGCTGTTCTCACCACGTTGGGCAGGGCTTTAGTGACATCTATCTTTCTAGCACTGAGGTCGTTTGTTCCGGTGTGAAGAATGATGTGTGATAGTGCACCTAACACACCGTCTCGCAGCAGCCTCACAGCTGAGTGTGAGGAGGGACACCAGAACTTCTTCACAGATCTCCTCGGAAACAGTCGTCTGGGGTCACGATGATGGCCGTTGGAATCACAGAGTATTACAATGTTGTCTTTGCTCTTCTGTTCTCTGCTGGTGTTCATGAATGGTGGTGGTGTTCTTGTAGGTACAGTATTTGTTAATAATACACAAGATGTTAAGGTTTTGTCTGATGTACTTGATGTGTATGAAAAGGCTTCATCTGCCAAGGTGAATTGGGATAAAAGTGAAGCTCTCTGGGTAGGTCATGATTTCTCAGAGAATCCTCCACAATTGCCTGGAAACCTTAAATGGAGATTTGAAGGTTTTAAGATACTAGGTATTTATTTTGGTTCTATTGAGTTTTAGAAATTAAATTGGGAGGGCGTAGAGGATAAAGTATGCACCCAATTGTCTAGATGGAAATGGTTGCTACCCCAGTTGTCCTACAGGGGAAGAGTTTTGGTGGCCAACAATTTGGTGGCATCCACTCTGTGGCATAAATTCAATGTGCTGCAACCACCAGCAGGTTTAATTCATAAACATATTTCATTACACCAAATACACAAAATAATGTTCTTTTTAGCAGCATCATATGACCCCTTTAATAGAACAAAAGCAGGCTAGCAAACAAATAAATTGTAATTACACTCTTAAAAATAAAGGTGCTTCAAAAGGCTCTTCACAGCGATGCCATAGAAGAACCATTTTTGGTTCCAAAAATAACCATTCAGTCAAAGGTTCTTTAAAGAACCATCTCTTTCTTACCTTTTTATAATCTGAAGAACCTTTTTTCGCCACAAAGAACCTTTTGTTAAACAGAAAGGTTCTTCAGATGTTAAAGGTTCTTTATGGAACATTTAGACAAAAAGGTTCTTCTATGGCATCGTGAAGCACCTTTATATTTAAGAGTGTAATTCCCTGAGACAGTCTGATACTTGCATATTATGTAAATCTTGTAAGATCAGGATAGTTTTTCAGTTTCAGGAGGTTCTTTTGTGTTAGATAACAGGTGCTTAAGTCAATCCCTAACCATTCAAACTTCTTACAACACATCTAGTTTGATGTTTATTGATGTAAATATGCTATCTTGGGGACCATAATACAAATTTTAAATGATCTGATTTTCTGTATTGGCTATTTGTGTTTTATGCAGCAAATATTAACAATTGTTTTTTGTTGCAGCGGTCCAATTTGTTGGTTCAACCTACATTATTCGCAAAAACGTTAGAGCATGTCCATGTCCATATATGTCAGACAGAAAGGAGCAAAAAGAGTCTTATTTGGGCCATGTGAATCCAGCTTTAAAGCTGGTATTTCCCTGAAGAAAGAGACATGCCGTTCCCCAGTTTGGTAATCTAAAGCTGCTGCTGTCAGTGAGAGCTCCATATGGCGCCAAACACTCACTGACCTGGATTTTTTCACTGTCTCTGTCCACAAAATTCTCCACACAAATCTGCTTAAACTCCAGAGGTTTAAAGCCCAGCCTGTGCTACAGAAAAGCAACTGCAGATACAAGTCTGCTGTTTTTGTACACATTTTGTGTTTTAATATAGATCGATGCAATAACCTAGAGGACTTCCCCAAGTGCAGTGACACTAAATCTCATTAAATGATGATTTGAAAGTTCAATCAGGGTGTGCGAGGAATCGTGCGCATTAATTGATCTGTAATCCTTTGACAGCAGCTGCAGAGATTTGGCCTTCCTTTGAGGCTTTACAGTCAACCAGAAGGAAATTAATTTAACAGACAAACAGTTTTGAGCACATAAGGACACATGAGAGAGTTTTGTTGGCAGAAAGGGTAGGGAATACGTGGTTTTTATTGTACTAAGCAACATAATTATTGACATGCATTCATTTTCTATTCAAACTATATAAAACATCAAGATCACTACTGAAGGGAAAAGCATTAATTATTGTTATATATATAAAAAAGAGAAAAAGAAATAGAAATGTTAGAAAGACAAAAAAAAAACTGATTGCAGGAGGGAAAACTATTAAAATAAAATAAAATAAAATTATACAATAAAATAAAAATGACCTTGAAATTTTATGTAAATGTAATTATATACACTGCTGTTTTTAAAGTTTTTAAAAGACGTCTCTTCTGCTCACCAAGGCTGCATTTATTTAACAAAAATACAGCAACACAGTAATATTGTGAACAATTTTTACAATCTAAAACAGCTGTTTCCTATTTTAATATATTATAAAATGTAATTTACTCCTGTGAAGTCAAATCTCCATTTCTCCAGTCTTCAGTGTCACATGATCCTTCAGAAATCATTCTAATATGATGATTTGCTGCTCATATCCATTTCTTATTATTATTATCAATGTTGAAAAGAGAAGTATATATATATTTTTTCAGGATTCTTTGATGAACAGAAAGTTCAAAAGAACAGCATTTATTTGAAACTTAAATATTTTGTAAGTGTCCATTTTTGATCAATTCAATGCATCCTTGCTGAATATAAGTATTAATTTCTTTAATTTCTTTAAAATAAAAGGTCATATATACAAAAGCTTTCCATTTCAGATAAATACTGTTCTTTACTGTTCTCTATTTATCAAAAATTCCTGGAAAAAAAGGTATACAACTGTTTTCAACATTGATAATAATAAGAAATGTATATTGAGCAGCAAATCAGCATGTTAGAATGATTTCAGAAGGATCAGGTGACACTGAAGACTGGAGTATTATTACTGCTTTTGCTGTATTTTGGATCAAATAAATGTAGCCTTGGTGAACGGCTGAGACTTATTTCAAAAAAATATTTTTAAAAATCTTACCGTTCTAAAACTTTTAACTTTTGGCAAGAGTTTGCAGAAAAGAGATGATGTCTGTAAGAAGCTGCTGTACACAATAACCTATAACACAACTAACTGATTATCTAGCACAGATTCTAATCTGAATACATCCTAGATTACAAAACTTTTTATCAGATCTAAATTACCAAATACTTCTGTTCAAAGTTTGTGAACTGCATCTTAAGAGTTTCAATTTCCATCACCACATCAACTCAGAACTCATGGTATCAGTCCAGATTCTCATTGAATCTGTGCATTTGCTCTTTGTTGGTCAAATCAGGACATTTTATCTGTGTTTTTATAGTCCAAAAGAGAAGAAAAGTGTCCTAATCTCATGCAAAATCGCCTTACTCTTGTGCTTCCCCCTCATTCTGTTCCCAGTATTTTCGTTTCTTGCGTTTTCTCTCCGCCATGATCAAGGCACCAAAAACAGTCACAATCACAGTAGCGGTGATGACTAACACAGTAACAGTCTCAGCCACACACAACTGGCTGTCCACCCAAGCCAAAGATGCTCCGGCGAGCTGCCAAGGCTCCCGACAAGTTACGTTGCGATAGTCGTCCACGTGGAGGTGCCGCACGCTGAGCAGCTTGCTGAAGACACGGTGCAGGTCGCAGTCACAGTTCCACGGGTTCCCAGCCAACTGCAGGTGTGTTGCAGCCGTGTGCAAGCTCAGAAACGTCTTAAAGTTTAGATGTTCCAGATGATTCTCCTCCAAACCCAAAAGAGACAGACTGTGCAACGGTGCTAGTGCATTGACCTCGATCCGAGAGATGTTGTTGTTCCCCAGGAGCAGAACTTCCAGGGCAGGCAGCATGGTGAGGGATCCGTCTTGCACAACACCCAGGTGGTTCCCTTGGAGGTAAAGGTGGCGCAGACGGGACAGGCCACGGAACGCACCTAGTTCAAGAGATTGGATGCGATTGTGGCTGAGGTCTAGCTTCTCAAGGTTCTCCAGATGTTCAAAGCCTGAAGGTTTTAACTGCACCAGTGCATTGTGGTCCAGACGCAACTCACGCAGAGAAGACAGACTCTCTGAGAAGTTAGGAGGGATCTGAGTGAGGTTATTACGGCTCATGTCTAGCTTCTCCAGAAAGGACAGAGAGAAAAAAGCCTGTGTGGGAAAACAGACATTTCTTTAAAATGTACTAATTAATTTACCAAAGAATTACTCACCCTCATGCCATCCAACATGTAGATGAGATGAGTTTGTTTCTTCATCAGAACTGATTTGGAGAAATTCAGCTTTACATCACTTGCTCACCAGTGGATCCTCTGCAGTGAATGGGTGCCGTCAAAATGAGAGTCCAAACAGCTGATAAAAACACCACAATAATCCACACAACTCCAATCTATCAATTAACAGATTGTGAAGTAAAAAGCTGTGTTTTTGTACAAAACAAATCCATTATTAAAGGGGACATCAGATGCCCACTTTCCACAAGTTGGTATGATTTTTTAGGGTCTCCATGAAATGTCTGCAACAAACTTTGGTTAAAATTCCTCAGTGGTCGTGTAAAACAACAACCTTTTCACCTTCAAAGCGACCCGTTTCGGCGCATGTCTCTTTAAATGCTAATGAGCTCTGCTCACCCCGCCCCTCTCTTCTGTGGAAGAGGAAAAGAAATGTGTAAATAATCATAAAAAATATAAAGTGTGAGACTTCCTTTTTTCTGGAGGTGCAGCTGAATCATGAACAGTGGCTACTGGTCCATCCTTGAGTTTGAACTTTTTAGCAAAACCTGCCTTGAATTGTCCCTCGTTCAGAAAGCAGTCTGGAGTAAAATGATTTGCGCAGACAAACTAATTTAGGTGTTTTCAGTGGCGCATTACCATCTAAAACTAAACGAATCCACTGCGCCCTCAGCCTCTCTGATGTCGGGAGAAAATGAAGACTCTTATGTTGACTTTTACATCCAACTATAAAACACTTGCATTGCTTATGAGTCATTCGGTGCGTCCGAAATAGCATACTGTCTGAGTAGCTACTACATTTGAATCTGAATTTACTTCACGACCGTTAAAAAAGTATGTTCTATACAGTATGAATATGGGTAGTATGAATGAAATTCGGACGTACTACATCCGGCATGTTGTTACGGTCACATGATGACCTACCATCGTCAGTTACATCGCTTCACTGCCATTCATAAATCCTCTTCTGTGGCCTCATGGGATAGTAAAGTGGCCATCGAATGCGCACTTCAGAATCCGGGAGGAAGTAGTAGGTCATCCGGGTACTGTTCGCCTACTGTTTTTCGAATTTTGTGAATTCAGACATACTACTCGCCTCACATACTGTTTTTCACATACTATATTGTAGGAAAGTATGTGATTTCGGATACAGCGATTGTTTTCGCTTCAACTGCTAGAGCGCAGAGAAAATGGCGGACAGCGTACAACTGGCTGAGGGCTGAGAATATGCTAATACAGGACAGTCCGTCAGCTGATGTGGGCGTGGCCTGAGCAATATGATGTCATACTGCTCAGAAAATCAAAAAATTTTTTTGGGGATTAAAATAAAAAGTAGTGAATGGATTTTTATTGTAGGGTGGTTGTGTCCACACACTGCCAAGGCACATTATATGCAATCACCATGAAAAGGTTAATTTTGTATCTGATGTCCCCTTTAAGGCGTTTTAACCTTAAACTGCCGCTTCTGGCCAAAAAGTCCATAATCCAAAATAATGCCTTCTCCAGTGAAAAGGTCCATCGCTTGTCCTCTCAAAATCCACCACCATTTGTTTAGCACTGTTTTCGACTGTTTTCACTTGTAAACAGTGCTTGATCTGTGCATATTTCTCTCCTGATTTAGACATTTTTTCCCTGTATTTTACCCAGAATCAATGGTCTGAAATTAAAATCATCTTGATGTTTTTTTTTTTTTAAATTACGTCGTAATTTTAAATAACAGTCGTGTGAATTACTGTCATCATTATTGTTTATCAACTGTTTGGACTCTCATTCTGACGGCACCCATTCACTGCAGACAGGGCCATTTCTAGGCATAGGCGAGCTAGGCGGTCGCCTAGGGCGCCACCAGCTGAAGGGGCGCCAATGAGCGCACGTACTGGCACTTTTAGCAGGGTTGTGATAAAGAGTGGCACGGTCACCCTGAAATATGACTGCCGCCCCCACTGGATCCCCCAACATTATTGGGCTAGAGTACTGTCAATCTGATCACTAGATCAGAGTGCTGTCAATAGCTGGCTGATTGCTGCATGCAAAGTTTGCATTTGGAGCGCTCAACAACGCCATTAGATCAGTGGGCTCTGTCAGCGCTTTGACAAGGTAACACTTTTTTTTGCCATGCAATAAAGCTAAGTTCAAAGGCCAATTTAAAACATTGGTACAGTACATAAAGTGCACAAAATCAGTATTTTGTTTAGGCAGTATTTGTGGCACTTTTGTGGCACATTTGTCCAAATATTTGTGGCAGATTTCTCCAAAAGGTGTGCGTTTTTGCGCCAATGCATTGTTAAAGGATCAGCGTGTCATGTAATATTCCCATATAAACTTTAACATCCAATTAAAACATATTTGTATAGTAAAATTCGCTAATTCACGAGATCAATACATGCTTTATTAGAACGCTTTGTCGAGTTTAATGCATCCGTATGGAGGTGTCGAAATGCTGAATCAATTCATTCACTTCCAACAGCGCTTAATGGGAGCAGAGTCATAGAGGGCAGAGTGTCACGTTATTTAAAGGGGACGTTAACGCGTTAACGAGTAGCAAATGATTAAGTAGCTGCATTGGTTACTTTTATGCCACTGATAAAGCTTTTATATGTAGTTTGGGGTAACAAAGGGGTTTTATAGGTTTGACTGAAATAATAATGCAATAACTGACACTTTAAATCAATGTTTCAAGAAACAACAAAAAAATTGAACAAAAAACAGATAAAGACAAAAAAGTAGCCATTGATAATATCTAAACAATATGTAGTAGTATAGTATATAGTATCCAAATTAAAATGTAATAAAATTAATTTATGTGTGATTTATGTGTAAATTATGTGCAATGTCTTAGCCACTAGGGATTGTTACATATGGCTATACAAGCATCTAGTGGCAACACAATGGTATTACAGATACTAAATTGTGCAAAATGTTTATCTTAACAGTCAATTTACAAATAATGCATTCAGATTTGTGGAACTCAATGCACTGAATCTCCACAAATTAGTGTCGTTACTATGACAACCAATTTGAATGTGACAAGCAACTGGTGTCTGTAAAGAACTGTATATATATATATAAAATTTGTGGGGGGGGCAATAGGGATTTCGCCTAGGGCATCAAATTGGCTAGAAACGGCCCTGACTGCAGAGGGTCCATTGGTGAGCAAGTGATGTAATTATACATTTCTTCAAATCTGATCCCATGAAGAAAAACCCATCTAAATCTTGGATGGGTGAACTATCCCTTTAATTAATTAGAGAAGGTAGATCTCCAGGACGCAGGTCTTACCTGTGTTTGAAGATCCTGGATGCTGCTGTCTGAGAGCACTAGTATACGCAAAGACCAAAGGCCAGCAAAAGCTCGACTCCGGATCTCCTTAAGCTCGTTTCCTCCCAGGTCTAGGAGCCAGGTGCCATGGGGAAGTCCATGTGGGACGTCCTCAAAACCCCTGGCGTTGCAGTCCACCAGGTCTGAGTGTTCATAGCACCGGCAGAGGTGACTACACAGTCTCGAGCTCCTCGACGGAGACAGAAAGAGTAAAAACAACGCGATGGACGGCAACATGATGTGATGACAGCTTCAAGAGACTCTGCAGTGCAGCGCGCTAAAGTGTTGTCCGGGATTCTGCATGCGTCGATTAACGGATCCTCAGCTTTCTACGGGCGAGGAACGAGATCCCTGTGAGATAAACGCGTCCGTTTCTATTAAACGTTTCTGTATTAAGACGGCAAAACAGACTTTTACAGAATATTCGCAGTGCAGCTGAAATGTCTGTCAGAAGCATTTAATCGCCTTAAAACTAAAACCCAAAACGCTCACACACGCAATAACAGATAATTACACTAAAGAAGAAAAAAAACTTAAGGTCTTTGCCGAGATAAAATTAAAACCGTACTAATAGGTTAGTACAGAATGCGTGGAACATCGAGTCATTGAAAGTTATTGTTTCTTTCCTTTTCTCCACTAAACATACAGAAAAAACGTGGCTCTCTTAGTCAATAACAACAATCTTCTTTCTTAGTTATTCAGTCCGGCTCCACAACTAGATGCGCAACGCACTAGTGATGGGAAGACTCGTTTCCGCGAATCGGTTCTTTCGAACCGGTTTCTTAGAACCGGTAAAAAAAAAAAACAGCGATTCTTTTACGTCATAACCATAGACTGTAGGTCATAACCATACGGTCTATGGTCATAACTTAATCGTATAAAAATAATTGCATGCTCTAAACGTTTTAAAAAGATCCAAAAGTTACGTATAGGTAGTACATATAGCTGTTTATTAGTTATTTTATTGTGCCAGTTCAGTTGGTTGCAGCTAGGATTCAGCTCAAAAAAGTAATTTAGAACATTTAATTTACATTAAACTGTACAAAAATAATTAATATCTGTCTGCTTTTGCTTGTGTATAGATTTGTTAATGTATTAAAATGAACTGTTTTGCATTTGCTTCGATAAAAATGTCAGAAACATTTCCTGAGCTTGTTTTATGTAGTTTATAATTTCATCTATCTCATCCGCCTTGTGAATCGGTTCAAGATTCATTAAAAGATCCCAATAATTCGTGTACTCAGAAACGCAGCTGTCACATTTGACATTAAATATGACAAAAATACATTATTTACTCATCCATATGTTATTAAATACCAAAACCATTTGATTTTTTCTTTTTTTCCCCCGTGGTACACAAAAAGTTAGCCTCAATCACCATTCATTGTGTACGTCTATAAATAAATAAAATCCCAATGAATCTTGACGGAGACTGACAGTATCTAACATTCTCTGACATTTACTTTCGTGTTTCACTTATTAAAAAAAAATAAAAAGAGTAATTGTTACATTTGAGTGAACGTGCGATATCTCACTGTTCATGTTATGCTCACCTTCACTGCAAACTAAAGTGGCCAAATACAATGCCACAATAACCTGGATGTGCAATGGGGGTCAGGGACAGAAACACAAGACCATGCGTTAAATAATGCATAGGTTAGTACCTTAATAATGGAAAAACTTTAGCATCAATGATTCATTCCAGTCAAGGCTGTACATAATAATTCAAACTCATTAAACAATGACAAGGGATCCCCTTTGATTCCCTGACAAAATGAGTACACTCTAAAAAATGCTAGGTTGTTTCAACCCAGCTTTGGATCAAATATGGACTAACCCAACTTTTGGGTTAAAAATTTAATGTAAAAATGTAACCCAACGGTTGGGTTAGTCCATATTTGACCCAAAGTTGGGTTGAAACAACCCGGCATTAATTAGAGTGTACCTAATTAACATTTCCTGTCCCCTGTACACTTCACTAAAACCTATTCTTCATACCATTTTAATTAAATATATATATATATATATATATATATATAAATTCTGTATAAAATAAAATAGAGATAAAAAGACAAGTGAGATTTTTCTCTTTTTTATTTCTTCATTACTATTTTTAAAAATAAAATACCGCGAAAGAAAACTTTAGGCGAACAGCAACCCCGTTAACACACAGCAATATAAACTGGTATGCAACGCGGATGCCAGTCACAGCTTGGCGCCACTGCTAGAGCCTCCATCAGGCTACGAGGCTAAGGTTCACGAGGCTGGGACGGGGAGGATTTCGGCTTTGAGCCGGTGCTGCCCGTGTCCCCCCTGTCGCAGTCTCTTAACATGGCAAGATATCACTTTAACATTTCCTCTTCCCAAAAAGGTGATTACAAATATTCCCGTTCAGAATAGAGATCAGTCCTGTCGTGAGAGTGGAGCAAGATATGAGCCGTCTGACGCTGACATATGTCTAAGCTGGAATAACAAGGAAACGCGAGTCTCTCATCGGTTACTGCATGTACCCTTCCAGTTTGGATGTGTTCGGAAATTGAACAATACTACAAACATTGCATCATAGAAAATGGTCCCACTGTGGAAGAGGCATTCAAAATGGCAAGTACAGGACCATTATGGAAGAAAGCATAATATATTACACGTAAACTGAAAGGATGCGTACAGTACTCAAGAGTGTTACTCCTTCGTCTGTCACTTAAAAAGTGACATTTAAAAGTAAAACAATGGAGTTTTATATTAAAAAAAAATGTTTGGGAAAATGAGATGTTGGGTAGATGCTAAGTGCAATTCAATTTCACATACTCCTCCTTCAGGCCTCAGTCAATCTAAAACTAAAAATAACCAATAAAAAACAAACCCTGCATGTGCGCTAAGAGTATTTATCCAGTCTGAAAGGCTTTAGAAGTTAGGAAAATAGTTTTTGTTCTACCCTCACACACTTAGTGCCACATTTTGTAGTGGTAGAAAGGAAGATTATGGATTAGAGGAGAAAATGTGATTTCTTTGTTGGCCATCCAAGCAAGATGAAATGAACAAGTGGGTTATTTGATGACGGGAGGAAAAAAACAAGGATATCAAACAGAATGGGATTGGGAGGAGTGATGTTGGAAGGGATGTCAAATGTTGTCTATATGAAATGATTTCCTAAGACGGCACTCTATTTTTGCCCTCTCTTTTGTCAGTGGAAGCAGATTTTCTCTTCAGATGTGTAGGACCGTCATCCCTGCTCAAAACGCTGAGTATCAGCTATCTCAACCTTTGTATGGTGACTGGTTTAAAAAAAAAAAAGCATCAGAAAATATTAATTTAAAACAAACAACACTTCCTTTGTCAGCATAATGTTCCCTCTCTCTGAGCCTGGGCTCATGATGATAAAGCAGAGTCTTTCTGTGTTTGTTGAGCTTGCTGTGAATGCTGCACTGATTTTTGGCTCTCCATATCTTGAAAATGTTTCTCGACCTGTGGACAGAGAGGTAAGCACAAAGGTAAGCACAGCAAGACACCTCACCAAAAAAAAAAAGTCACTGTATCATAAGATGTTAACCATTGAATAAATATGAGCGCTGCACGTTTCAAGTCAAAACGTGGCGTGGATGTCTTTATTTGAATGTATCTGAAGGGAACAGACTGTCCTCAGAAAGTGGATCGTTGGCATTTTACCTATAATTCCTGATAAAGCAGCGTTTATGAGCGAGGAGCTGCTATGGGTGCATGGGAATTATAAATCGCATCAGGGGAGCTGATCCCCCTCAGTAGAAATTGCATTACAGGGCAAGGGGCCCTTAGCGAAGAGCCTTCCTGGCCTCTGGGCCCCCTATACACCCTTTCTATTTATTTTGAGTTTAAAAATTGTGCAAATGTTAATATTTGCATGTAAAACTGATAATATTACATTTACTTGACTACATCTTTGCAATTTTAACTAGATTCTTTTCTTGCAGGGCTTCACACAGCTACACGGTAGAACAGGGGTGTCTAAACCTGCTCGTGGAGGGCCACCTTTCTGCAGTGTTTAGCCCCAACCCCGATCAAACACATCTGAAAAATCTAACAAAAGTGTTCAGAATTACATAAAAATTATATGTTGTTACATAAATTACATTACATGATTGTTTACATTTTACATTTACATTTAGACATTTAGCAGACGCTTTTTTTTATCCAAAGCGACCTTACAAATGAGGACAATAAAAGCAGTCAAAACTAACAAAAGAGCAACAATATATAAGTGCAAATGACAAGTCTCATTTCTATATATCTATATATATACACCTTGCTACGTGTACTAACCGCAGAGCGCTGAATGGCTGTCAGTGCTCCTAAAGCGCCACCTCGTGGCAGAGAATTAATTTGCATTTCCAACAAGTCTTTCTTGCTGTTTATGGTCAGATCAATTCAAATATCAACTCATATTTTTACGCAGCAAACACATAGAGTTCTGAACTGTAAATCATGTAATTTTATGGCTCAGTACTGTATGTTACCACAGACATTGTCCAACCCCACTCATACTGTGTTCATTTTACTTGTGCAGCTCTTAAATTACATTTATTTTTAAAAATTCTGCAGATACCCTGTAAATAGTGAAATGAAATTCCTTCCTTCATATTTGTTGATATTTGTGTATTCAAATATTTTTGATAGACATTTAAACTCCTATCTGATTTTCTATATATTTTTTATTTGGGCTAGTTAAATTTTCGGGCTACCAAAATCTGAAGAGTACCTGCCCGAAGGGCTACCAGGGATTTTGAAATTTTGCGAGCCCTGCTATTTCCCACTTATGAAGTCGTGATTACGAGCACATTCTGATACGTGCAGCAGCACAACCATGTGAGTGCTCCTGCAGTCTTAGGTCCACCCAAAATGCTCTCATTGGTTGAGATGCGTGATGACACCCATCCCAAGCCAGTACTGATCAACATATCA
>NW_015552706.1:280732-284347 GCF_001515605.1 Sinocyclocheilus anshuiensis | reverse complement strand
GTAGCCAGTGCAAATTGATGAACAGAGGTGTGACATGCGTTCTTTTCGGCTCATTAAAGATTAATCTTTAGGGATGTTTTATGTGTTTCTGTTCAGGGATGGAGCTAAACCGTGCAGGACAGTGGACCTCAAGGGGTGGAACTGCCCACCCCTGAGAATGAAGATGAGAAAAACAAGAAAATGTCTGTGCCTCAATTTTAGGAAACTTAGACATGTCATAAATGCAGCATATTTTGAATATTACATATTTGCTTGCATCAAATAAATGATAGAATTATTGATGACTTAGGGTAGGGCAACATATATTGGGAGATACAACTCATAAAATCCAATATATATCAAATATTACAAAAATTCCTTTGAGCTGCTGCAGTCTTAGGCCCACCCCAAATGCTCTCATTGGTTGAGATGCGTGATGACACCCATCCCAAGCCAGTACTGATCAACATCTCACCCATCCTCTGACTCATGGTTTGTCTGTGTGTATTCAGAGCCTGTGAGCAACGGACTTTCAAAATAATAATAATAATATCTTGAAGATGGTTAAGGACTCAGCTGCTCGGATTGATTTGGGCAGGTCATTCCACCAGCAGGGAACAGTTAAGGTAAAAGTCTGTGAAAGTGATTTTGTGCCTCTTTGAGATGGCACAATAATATGCCGTTCACTTGCAGAATGCAAGCTTCTAGAGGGCACATAACTCTGAAGTAATGAATTTAGGTAAATGGGTGCAGAGCCAGTGGTGGTTTTGTAGGCAAACATTAATGCCTTGAATTTAATGCGAGCAGCTATTGGTAGCCAGTGCAAATTGATGAACAGAGGTGTGACATGCGTTCTTTTCGGCTCATTAAAGATTAATCTTTAGGGATGTTTTATGTGTTTCTGTTCAGGGATGGAGCTAAACCGTGCAGGACAGTGGACCTCAAGGGGTGGAACTGCCCACCCCTGAGAATGAAGATGAGAAAAACAAGAAAATGTCTGTGCCTCAATTTTAGGAAACTTAGACATGTCATAAATGCAGCATATTTTGAATATTACATATTTGCTTGCATCAAATAAATGATAGAATTATTGATGACTTAGGGTAGGGCAACATATATTGGGAGATACAACTCATAAAATCCAATATATATCAAATATTACAAAAATTCCTTTGAGTATGTTTTACTTAAGTCCAGATGATATAAAAAGTGACATGAAATGATATTTTGCTGATCATTTTCCACTCTTTCCTGTTTTAGGGTTAATAGTAAATGTTTCAGCCATCTGCCATTTTCATGTAATTGCAATTAAAGCTTAAACCTTGTGTGTCTATGTTACAAATAGACGAGGCAAATTAGTTACCTATTGGCAAAAAGAATATTTTTGTGCAGATGAATAAATATTTTTGAAATGATATTTTAGAGAAAAATACATTTTAAATGCAAACATCTGTTAAAAGATAGCAGTGTTAAATTTAACTTATCTATCTAGAATATCTAGAAAGATTTTAATCTAATTTACATGGACTAAAGCTCACTAAAGACAATTTTTAAAAAGCATTTTTTTAGTTTCATTTTTTGTACACTACTGTTCAAAACGAGCAACGGACTTTCAAAATAATAATAATAATAATAATAAAAACTGCGTTAATGCGATAACGCATTAACTTGCCCAGCCCTAATAATTTAATTTATTCCAGTACTGGCAAAAATCATTCTAATACGCTGATTTGGTGCTGAAGTAACATTTCTTATTTTTATCACAATTTAAAACGGATGAAACAGCTGCTTAATATTTCTGTGGATACCGTGATACAACCCCCCCCCCAGGATTCTTTGATGGAATAGAATCAGTTTCATGCACCCTTGCTGAATAAAAGTATTAATTTCTTTAAAAAAAATTAAATAAAAATCTTACAGACCCCACAAGTGTGTAGAACAGATTGCAGAGTTGAGACGACTTACTATTTTCCGCACGTGGCTTAAAGCGCTGCCATCTTTGCCTTTACAGTTGTCCACTAGGTATGGCGGACTGATGACCACATCATCCATCACAATGATGTTTTTCTCCTGCCATTTGCAGTCTTTGATGCTGTGGTGAAGATGAGGAGGAAGCCACAGTTGTTTTATATAATCACATTTGTTAAACAATTCATCCACAGTACAGATGATTGTTAGTAATAATAATACTACATATAGATTCAGCTATCAGTTTCAATTAGTATCGGTCGTGATAGAGCAAAAGCCCGAAGATAAGCCAATTGGAAGTGAGCATTTCAATATTCCCATCACTCACGTTTTATGAATGGTCTGGAAGAGCTGTTGGCCCTCTACAGATACACCAGCACTAACTGCATAAGCTTGCAACAACTTCTCTTCCTTTTCCGCCCATGCTCTATTCACAAGCTGCACAGAGATGAAGCAACATAAAAATATTACAAATAAACACCGTTCTTAATCTCAGATTACTAGACATGCAAATGGAATAGGTCATCATTTGGACATACCTTGTTAAAATTGAGAGATGCTAAAGGGGGAGGAGTTTCAGCACGGTCACTGATGACATCCACCTCAGACACGTAGGCCAAGTTAACAAGCACCACATCGCTGAGATTGGGTTTACCGCTGGACGGGGCACATTCTGATGACACGAGTCAAGGTATTTGTTTGGCAAACACGTATTTATTAAAGCAATGCATGCCACACACAGAGAGATGGAAGCCACCTAGATAGGTATCATCACGGGATCAGTGTTGTATAATTAGCTGTAAGCCATACTTTGTGTATTTCTCCACTCTAGTTTCATGCTTAGCATCTCACGTTAACAAACAGGATGAAATAACATGAACGTCTGTCAGTAAGGAGATGAGTGTCATGGTGGAGGCTGCTTACTAGCATGACAGAGTGCAATCAGATACGAGCCGCGTTCGGCTGAGAAGAGAGTACTGTGGTCACTAAACCGTTCATGCTGACTATAAGGTATTAAAGATACAGTTAGGAAGATTTCTAATGGTTTAAACATAACACCCCTGTCTCCAAACCCTCATAAATCACTTAGTTCTAGAAAACAAGCAGGCATGATGGTTTTTCTGATGCATGTGTCAAACTCTGGTCCTGGAGGGCCAATGTCCAGCAGTGCTCCAAAACAGCTGCCTGGACGTTTCTAGTAATCCTGAAAATCTGAAGATTAGCTGGTTCTGGTGTGTTTACTAAACTCTGCAGGACAGTGGCCCTCCAAGAACTGAATTTGACACCCCTGCATTATGCAATCAATTCTTCTTAAAGGGGTCATAGGATGCTACATGCACTTTTACAAGTTGTTTGAACTGAAATGTGTGTTGGCAGTGTGTGTACACAACCACCCCCACCCTATAATGATAAAAATCCACCCAGTGTTTTTTTTTTTAAAATCTGGTTAAATGTTTTCCCCTTTCTCAAATCGAGTCGATCTCAGATGCCTGTCTGTGTGACAACACACAGACAGGCCCTTCCCACGATAGTTTGATTGACAGTAGCGTTTCAGCACAGACTGGACTGGCATCTTACCTTAGCTCCGCCCTGAGTGAGCTGTCATCAGTCCGCCATTGTTTCACCGCCGGAGCAGATGTAGACAAGAATGACTCCTAAGCGATTGAG
>NW_015552706.1:263588-280501 GCF_001515605.1 Sinocyclocheilus anshuiensis | reverse complement strand
TAAAAAGGTGTTTTTTACACTACCATTGAGAAATTTTAACCAAACTATGTTACAGACTTTTCATTAAGACCCTAAAGAATCATATCAACTTGTGGAAAATGGGCATCCTATGACCCCTTTAAACCAGAAAGAAAACCAAAGCAGCAAAGCTAGTGATGACAGCAAAATGATCACTGCTTAAGCTGACTGACTCCAGAATAATGGTTTTGGATTTATGAGTAAAATAAAGTCTGCGGCAAAGGTTGGTATTCATCTGCCTCAACTGTTTATCTTGATAATGCACTACACTCGGATGTACATCACAATACGGAAGAAAAGATCTGCCACTACTTCAATTTCATCATGACTTTAACATTAGCAGAAAAGATGATCACATTCTGCAATAATAAACTACACTAGGGGTGCCCAAACTCGGTCCTGGAGGGCCGATGTCCTGCAGAGTTTAGATCCAACCCCAATTAGACACACCTGAACCAGCGAATCAAGCTCTTACTAGGCATACTATAAACTTCCTGGCAGGTGTGTTGAGGCAAGTTGGAGCTAAACTCTGCAGGACATCGGCCCTCCAGGACCGAGTTTGGGCACCCCTGAACTACACAGTCATACCTGAAACATATATTAATCAATTTAAACAGTTATCTTTTGACGTGAACAAATCAGGCCCTAAACCAACAGTTTGTGACAGAGTCATTTTTACTCTACAAAAATACTAAGCGAAACATCTAGCCAATAAAATATTTGAAGTGAAGAGCACAAGACGAAAAACGCATATCCATTTTAGAATTCAACCAAATTCATCAGCATATTTGATGAGGTTTTCAGTGGCTGTAGGAATCCTGACAATACCAACGCCATGGAAAAAGAGAGTGAGAATGTTTAAGGAATATTTAATTAGCAAAACTTAAAATTTTACATAAAAATGTTTATATAATTCTATAAATCAAATTGTCGTCCTTTAATTAAATAACCTGTCATGCAAAATGTCTTACTAAGCATTTTCAGACTAATGACCATTTAGATGTTAAATGGTGATTGTTACTAGTGATCATTCATGAGCAAACTAATGCAATAGCTAGCTGAGCTAATCATCTGAAGAGGTCTGACAACAAAACCAGTTTTATCAAGTTTCAGAAAGTTCCTTATTTAGAACTACTGGTTAAGGGCTTCTCTTATCATCCTCTTAGTATTTTTTTGACATATAGTGACTGTTATTTGAATACAGGAATGGCAGCACATCAGCAGGTTAGCAAGCAAACCACAGGGAACTCATGGTGACCAACAACTGCAATGATCAAAATGTGGCATGATGCATGGGAGAAACAATACAGTATATGTAACTGCATATAATATGCACGACTGGATGCGCATTTTGTGTCAGGCAGAGAGACTAGGACGTTAACGTTCAGGCTAGCTGACGCCCCCAAAGCACGCATGCGCACATTTTAGTACGGCAGAGCAGCAATGCTGTATTTGACAGCCTGTCCACCCTCATTCACTTCCATTATGCTTGGTAGCTGCAGTTCAAAAGATACGGCAAATAAACGCGCTGAAGCCTTTCGTTTAAGTCAGAAGCATGCAGGTCTTCTAAGGTGGATTTACATGACTTTTCTATTATTATTTATTTTTTAGTCTTGTGAGATAACTGGATAATGATGTTAATTCGCTAACACGTTTGATTGAGCCAAACGAATGCGTGGATCGGTCTATTTGAACAAATCTTTTAAACGAACGAATCATTCTTATTCACCGACTCGTTTTTCTTTCTCTGAAATCTCAGGGTTGCTAAACAAAATAAATACAATTACGAACATTTTTAATTTATTTATACCACATATGCTATTTGAGATTTAAGGGGACAGAAAAATTATGATTCTACTAAACACGACAGATGACTATATGCTATTAAAATGACATAAGGAAGTTAAAATGATAATTTTAGGCTATTTTGTCATGCTTTCTTCATAATGTGATATCCATCGCTTTACAAAATTGAGACATTTATTTAAAAACGCACGCAAAAAATAATAAAGTTGAATTACACACAAAAAAATGGCCAGCGAACTGATTCAAAAGATTCGACTCACTGGGATGAATCAAAATCTCCACAACTATAAAGAATGGCAATTTGACATCTACACAGATGAGCAGAATCCACCAATAACCAGACATATAATTATATTCTCAATACTGAAATTTCCATATTACAGCGCACGTTTAAAAATCCCAGATGTTCTATGTGAGAACACCAGAAGTAATTACTTACTATTATAAAACACTAACGTTACCTTACTAACTCATGCTGTGCGAGTCCAAATGTGTGTGTTATCGAGGGGATGTATGAACTAAAGAGCACGAGATTAAAATGTGGTAACCAATCGAAGGTACAAGTGTGCGCCACCTGACTCAGCATGCGCTAAACACGGAAGCGAACGTCGAGTGGACCGTCTTCACCGTGGTGAAAATGTCTTTGGCATTTACCCCCAGACCAGGCCTCTTGCAGTTGTGGATCCCGATGATTCAATGACAAGCTGAGACGACAAAAGGATACTCAAAGTCAGCATCTTGGACGGGTAGTCAAAAGCGACGACCTCTCCTTGCAGGCGCTGCCCCAGGCAGGTGATGCATGAGACATGGCTCCCGACGCTGAAATACTCCCCTGGTCCAGGAGCCGCCATCTTCTCCGCCAGGAAACGGGAGCAGTCGCCTCACGTAAACACGCGCAGCCGCGTCAGCACGGGAGGGAGCGCGAGGAGGCGTTCCGCGGGAATGAATGAAGTGACGCAAAACCCGCCGCTGCAAACGAAGCCACGCCCACTTTACTATGGAGTAGTAGCCTACATCATGAATATCTTACTACAACGCGCTACACGCCCTCATTTGCCCACTTCTCACTTACTCATCTCCCTGATTTATGCACAAGGTTGGTTGAAAACACAGAGGAGCCTGTTTTTACCTTCTGTGACCTCAATCATGGCTTTTAAACTTCTTGTTGCCCCAGACTCCCACATATGATGGTCCCACTGGCAAAGGACCCCCTTAAAGGCAGCTATATATTTTCAAGTATAAAAACCCTTTTATACAGTGAAAAATAAAAATAGTGTAAAAAAACCTATTATATCGAACTCTTTTTTTTTTCTGCCCACCATAAAAGTATTTTTAGATCTATGTATAAACCCGAAAAAAATATTAAAAATGTTGTCAGTAGAATTACAAAGTTCTCTGATCAGTATTTTTTGAAAGAACAAACCGTAATACTGTCAAATACTGTAGTTTGTAATTTTTTCAAATAGCCTATTTAATTTATTATTAATTATATATTTTTTAAAATTAATAAGAAAAATATTTTTTCCACAATTTTTCTTCACTGGACTTTCCCATGAAAAATACATAAATACAATAAAACAAATAAATCGTCACATGATTTCTGGGCTAAACTTGCCCCTCACTCTTGTCTTTTAGTATGCAAATTTTTGAATGTGATTATTTTGTCTACAGTAAAAAAAAAAAGATTTCCATATACATTACAAATATTTTTCAAATACAAATAAGAATAAGATTATATTTGTAATTATTATTAAATTATACATTTTATATAAATTATAAATATAATCAAAATGCAAATGTAGTAATATATTATTACAAATTATTAGTGATTTAATTATTTGAAAGAATCACTAAAATATTAAATACATAAATGAAGCTGAATGAAAAAATGTGCCTAACTACATGAGGATTTTTGCTTTAAAAAAAACCAAACAAACATCCGTGCATTGATTTTCTAATCCATTTAAGATGAAATGCAGAGCATACACAGCTAGACAACACTGCAGGAAGATAAAACAGTAAGAAAAATGTCTTGTATCTGTATCGCAACTGGCTCAAATGTCTCCCTGTATATGTTGAGCAGTTATTTAAAGAAGTTGGAAGAAAAAACAAAGAAACAAAGAAACAGCAGGATTCAAAGGGACAGCAATTTTTAATGATTAATAGTCACAGTAATAGATTGCTCAAATAGCGTGTATTGCACATGTGTACACATATATGCACTCTATATACACGTGTGTAGCAGTTAGTATACACACCTTTGTATTGTCGCAACATGAAAGCATTGAAAGAACACAATAAATCAGGGAATGTGCTTTGATAATTTCAGATAACTTCTGCATATCAATATGACCAGAAGATAGACAAGAAAGAGAGGAGAGTAGAGAGCGAGAGAGAGAAAAAAGAGCTTAAAAATTGAAACACCCAATCACAACAAGTGATGTAGAACAGCAAAGAAATGAAGAGACAGTGAAGGAGACACAACCTCTCTTTCAAACAAGTCAAAAAAATATACAAGCACTCTTTGAACCTCGACGATCATAGGTCACTACATATACACAACATATGAATTAGCAATAAATATACATATTTACCCAATAGCAAAATATGTGGCAGAGACAGTAAAGCTATCTTCCACGGCGAATGTCGATGTCTTTTACACATACAGAGGTTTCCCGGTGTCCATCGTAAGGCCCTGTTCACGCCGTTGACGTTGTTTTCTTTGTGTAAAGATTGTTGCGAAAGAGACCGTGTTGGAAAACGTCCATCGAAAACGAACAGCGCCAAGCGTCATACTGTATTACATCTGAGCGATTATTTCCCCTCTCTATGTATTGCTCAACCCCACGCACCCAAAGAGAAGGATAAGGTCTCAAAAAGGGACTTCTCAGGGTCAGCCGATTCATCCAGAAAAGTATAAAAGGAACGGAAAGGAAAAGGAGAAAAAGCGTTCACCACCAACTGCACGGTCAATAAACTGTTTGACACCATATAGGGTGAAAATACAAAACTCTGCACAAATGGTTGGTGATCTACATCCAAACGTTACGAAACCTGGTCACAGCAGTTCCTGATTCAGACAGCACATCCCATAGCCACATAGAAGAGGGAAATTCTCTTAGTGTATATTACAGTATCTACGTACAGAGGATAGTGTCAGCCTGATTTTTCACAAAGGGTTTACTGTTTCTCTTTAACCGCAGTTCGCGCGAAAGCAAGTCAACGGTTAGAGACAGAACAAACAGCTGAAGGTGACGGTAGTGTTTCAACAGCATGTAGAAATACTTTATCAGATGGTGACGTAACAAACAGAGGACTGTTGTTGTCGCGAAAAAAACTGGCTGTTCACTTTTTAGCTATTGTAATATATCTTTTAAAAAAAGTTAAGTTATTGCCCAGAGGCTGTCGAATTTTTCATCGATTTACAATGAGACAAACATCGATCCATAAGCAACGCAACTAATAATTTCTGACTCCAAATAAATAAATCAAAAGAGAGCAGAGTCGAGAAATGCGCAGCGAAGTTTCTGACGCTTCAACGTCAACAGTTCATCGGTGAATCAGTGAATGCACACAAAGAAAAACGCTGGCGAGAGTTCACACGTCATTTGCGGAGATAATTCACTCTGCTTTTAATGCCTCAATTTGCGTCTGAGAACCGAAAGTAAAAAAAAGAAACGCAATTAGGTTCGGACCTACAGTGTAGTTATTAGTGCAAGATGCCCGAGGCCCGGTTCAGTCTCATTAAAAAAAGTGTTTGCCATTAGACACGTAGTCACCTCTCAGACTTCTGTGACATTGCTAAAGGAAGAGGGTGACGTTAAATAAAGACGCAGTGGATTACATCGAATTTGGCCCCCAAAAAGCTGTTGTCACACAGTGAAAATGTAATGAAGGATTGTTATTTCAGGGTCATAAACAAGCCATTGCATTTCATCCACAAGTGCACAAGTGATTAAAAGATGTCGGAAATGTAATCAAAAGTTTGCGGAGTATTTTAGTGTTAAACAAAAAAAGTGGTAGTCACTCTTATTGCCAGAAAAAAATATCCTTAAATCCTGAAAAAGGACAATGCCAAATGCACTGCACAGTGACATAAATCAACATCACTGATAATATCTGTAGCACGCTGTACATTCCTTATCAGAGAATACTTCAAATCAAATGACGAAATTAACACTGATACAGACTTTTTTTGTTTTCTTTTACATTTTTGTACAAAAAAGGAAATGTTTTAATAAAAAAGTCACCGCTAACACTCTCTCGCCAATGGAAATAAAGTCAAATAAAACAAGTTTCAAATAAAAGAGAGTAAGGGAGCCAATCAAATAAATGGACAAAGGAAAGTGACGTTAAAATGAAGAAAACAAACAAGTTGGTCACAACATCAGCAGTGTTTCCAAACAATCACGTCATGTGCTAGTCTGCGGCACAGGACTGATAAATGAAACAATCGCTGAATTTCTTCTGTTTGTTCTTTTGTTAACGTAAAATAAAAAAAAAGTATCAAAACCTTTTACCAAGAACACAACACTTACATCCCCCCCAAAAAATAAAACTAAAGAGAGAAATGGAAAGAAAGTGGGGCAGGAGGAGGATAGTAATCATTTTGTGCTCTCCGTCGTTCATGGCTAAAGTTAATTTTCTTTGAAAAATTTAAGGCAATTTGAAAAACAAACAAATCAATGAAAGTGAAGTCCAAGGAGTCACGATTCGTTAAGTATTGGTGTTGTTAAATGTTTTCCTTAGTATAAAAGGCACCAAGTTCTTGGAAAAAAAATCTTTCTTGAGACATTACCACAATGCGTCTATCCTCGTTCTCCACCGAAAGTTGAGATGGACGCTTTGAAAATCCTCTCTTCGTATTTTACACCTTTGTCTTAAAACGGATGGGCTGCCGTTATTCACGTTTATGTGCGAGTATGTTATAGCAAAGCCGTATATTCCAAAAAAGTACTGTTTTCTCTAAGAGACAAGAAATGCTTCTGGGAGAAAAGGCTAACCATCATTCTTTCACTTCTGGATAAAAGTCTGCAGGCTCTTTTACTGTATGTACAACCACAACTGATAAGAAAATGTTCCATAGGGGATATAAAGTATTTATATATTTTTTTGTATGTTCAAATGTGTATACGGTACACACAAAACTACATATATATGCTTATATATATGTTTGTATGTATATTTATATATATATTTTATACTTATATTTCTCGTAGGTTTGTGTGCTTTTCATAACAGGCTATTATACAGATGAACAAGTATACCAAATAATCGACACAGTACAGTGTAAACGAGTATACTTGTCTGCAAAAGGTGTTTCGACACATCAGGCTCCTCTTTTGGGAACCGTGTTGCTTGTGAATGAGTGTATATGTGTGTTTTGTGCTGAAGTATTTTTGCTGCTTGTTGGCTTTTTTTTTTGGAACTTTGTACATTATACTTTGTACAGAAAACAAAGCTTTTCGCCGCCCCCCCGAGCGACAACATCCCTGGGCTGTCGTGATGTTTTCCCCTTCTTCTTTTTTTTTTTTTTGCATTTTCTTCTTTACATCCTCAGTTCAATACAATGAGAAAATGAAATCAAAGGCCTCTCTCTGAAGAGCACTCCATTGTTCGGCCTTTCCAGCTGCGCAACCCTCACTGGAGTGGTCCTGTAAGTACCCATCATGCCTTGTCATCCCCTTTCGGCAACAGTTTGCTATGCTTTAACCTCAGAAAAGCGAAAGTGGGTGGGCTGTGAACGTGTCAGTCAAGCACCTGGAAATGAGTGAAGGACCGAGGGAACCAATCAAAGAGCTGGGAGGAGGAACATGAGGCGTGACCAGTGCCAAGCACGCGTGGACAAGAAGGTTGGAGCAATGATGCACTGTGCTCGCTCTTCTACAACACGGGCTCCTCCTCCATGGGCTCCTCTGCTGATCTGAGGAAGGAGTGATTGGTTAATGGTTAATGAAGGGTAAAATTATGTATTAAACATTCTATGTAACAGCGGAGGTGTATATGACAACAGGTTCTACTTGACTCGAGTGGCTGTACCTGCTGGTTTCTGTGGAGGTCTTTTGCTGATCGTTGTCCACAGTGAGAGAGGCCATGGCGGTCAAAGTGTCTGCCTCGTCCTTCTCCCGTCTCTGAGTGTCCAGTAGAGACTGGCCCACTGTAGGAGCCAACCTCTGCACAGACGTCCAGTGTTTACCTACAGATCATGAGAAGATAAATAATGATAAAGATCTTTACGTCATCAAGACCTCAATCCCAGGGGTATTATAGTTAACTAAAATGAAAACAATTAAAAAAACAATTTCATCACTTGAAATAAAATAAACGCTAACTGAAATAAAATAAAAAAAATTTAACTTTTTATTTCAGCTAGTTGCCAAGGCAACATTTCTGATTTTAATTTAGTTAAAAAATTCTAAAAATATACAATTCTAAAAATGACTATTTAAAATAAAAATGGAAAATATAAAAATAATTCAAATATTAATAAAAGTTATAACAGTAGCTAAATTATACTAAAAGAAAATTGCTCAATACTGTTTTTAAAAAAATAAATTTAATGATTTTTTTTATGCCATGCCAGCACAATACACAAATAAGCTTTATAGAAAACTGCAAATAATTATATAAGATCTTTAAAATTAATATATATCAAATTCTACAGTTTTTCCTGGGAAAATCTTTAAAAAAAAAAGTTAATTAAAGACATTGCTGAATAAATCCATTACCACAATACTGATATTTAACACACTTTCATATGAAGTAACATAATGAATGAATGAATGAATGAATGAATGAATGTAGAAATTAATACAATACAAACTTAACCGAGTTTTCTTCAGTTTTACTTACTCTGAATCTCAATGACCCTCTCTAGAGAGGCTGTGGCTTTTGGACACGGTTTCTGTTGAAGCATTGTCAGTGGTACAGGATCCAACTGCAGCACACAAAAAAATTATTTGTTTATTTCATAAATAGGAACACTATTAAAAACTCCTATTCTGCTAATATTGACCTTGCTGTTTTTATGTTGAGGGTCCCAGAGACCCTAATAATGTATGTGTAATTATAATAATACAAATTATTTACCCTTTAAATTGTTCAAATATGTTCCTCTGACCTAATTAAAACCAATCAGGCAAATATTATTTAAGCTTTAACCTTTTGTTTTATCAATGAGACTCCAGAACAGAAGGGTTAAAACAGAAGCACTGAGTTATGCAGCTCAAATATAATCATATCATGTACTGTTTTAGATGTGTGTGAATGAATGATGGGCACCTCGTCTCCAAGCAATGCAGCCACGCAGGACTCGGATGCGTCACAGATGGCGGTGAGGTCGTGACCTCCTTCCAGTGCCAAAACCACACGGCCGCCAGCCAGCTTCATCAACTGCTTAGTGAGATGGCCGAAACCTACGCACAGAGCCAGGAGCATGCTGGGTAATTCATGATCTATAAACAAACTCCAAAGCCTTCAGCAAAACTTAACGCCCCCCAGTTATAACCGAAATGGAGGTTAACGATCATTCTATTGAGTTCATACTGTCTAGTGGTACTACCAAAGCAATGACCCAAAAGAAATGAGATAGTCCAAGCTCAAATAAATAAATGGATTTTTTGTGTATAATACAACCCATCTATGCAATCAACGGGTACAAACAGCATTTGCGCCATCTGACCTCTGGTACTGGAAACAGAAAAACAGCAAACTCACATTTGGCGGTGACATTATATCCACCCAGGGGGGACTGATGGCCCTCCACAGCATCAAAACCAGCTGACACTAGCACTACATCCGGGGAGAACTCATTGGCTATGGGCATCACCACCGTTCTGCAAGCACACAGACACATTAAGACTTTGATTTACAAATGATCAGCACGGACTCCTATGAGACAACATCTTTATACAAGTGTACTCCAAATACTTAAAACGTAATACATTTCTAAAGATCAATCGCTTTGATATGAAAAACATTTTTGAAATTAATAATAATATATATATACAGAGCTGTGCAAAAGTCTTAGGCCATTAGCATTTTCACCAAAAAAAAAAAAGTTTTTTTTTAGTTATTTCTATCTTTTGCTGTAGTGTGTCGGAAATATCAGTTCACATTTCCAAATATTCCTTTTGCCATTAATCGTAATAATGCAGTGAGATTTTTGTTTGCACAAGGAGTCCGACGACAGCCAGTGCTCCACACAGAGATCTGATCTGATCATCATCCAGTCTGTCTGGAACTACATGAAGAAACAGAACAAACTGAGACAGACTAAATCCAGAAGAACTGTGGCAACGTCTCCAAGACACTTGAAGAAACCTTCCTGCAAAGCTACTGAAAAACTACGTGCAAGTGCACCGAGGACTATAGCTGTTTTAAACAGAGAGGATGGTCACACCAAATACTGATTTGATTTAGTTAACTGAAGTTAATTGATAAATAAAATCTATTTATGACATTATTTTTGACAACATCCTCAGACTCCTTAACATACAAAAATCTCACTGGATTATTACAATTAATGGCAAAAGGAATGTTTGGAAATGTCAACTGATATTTCCTACTGACACACTACAGCAAAAGATAGAAATAACTGACTTAAAACCTTTTTTTGTTGGTAAAAATACTAATGGCCTAAGACTTTTGCTCAGTACTGTATATAAACACACACACACACACACACACACACACATTTATAAGTGTGTGTGTGCGGGTATATAAAAACAATTAATATAAAGAAAAAAATTATATATAATTTTATGTAATAACATATTATATATATATATATATATTATCACACACACATTTATATGTTGATATATCCCCCTCTCAAAATAGTTTAATTTAAAATAAAAAATAATTTACAATTACTAATAAAATAATACATACACATATAATTCATTCAATACAAATTAATTAAAAATATTATATAAATTATACTATAATAAAATAAATTATAAATAATACAAAAAAAATCCTCAAACCATTTCATGGGGTCTAAAACAAAAAACATTTTTAATGCTGAAAGTAGGGCTATATTTTGTATAAGGTTTCTTACATTTTCTCTATTTCTCTCTGACAGACAGCAAGTGCAGATCTCACCTGAAGGCAGTTAGATACTCCACATCACCCAAATTAATTAAAAATATTATATAAATTATACTATAATAAAATAAATTATAAATAATACAAAAAAAATCCTCAAACCATTTCATGGGGTCTAAAACAAAAAACATTTTTAATGCTGAAAGTAGGGCTATATTTTGTATAAGGTTTCTTACATTTTCTCTATTTCTCTCTGACAGACAGCAAGTGCAGATCTCACCTGAAGGCAGTTAGATACTCCACATCCCCCATAGGTGGCTCCACTCCACCTGTCCAGGCAATGTTGACATTAAAGCCCTCTCCTAGACCTACACCCACCTAGAGAGGAACCCATGAGACAGTTCAGACAAAAAAAAACAAGACACTGGAATGTTTCCACTAAAAAAAAAAACAAGACAATTTTGGTCATGTGACTACAGGAGGCCACTATTCTCACAGTGACTGAAATGTTGTTACCTCCTCAGGAGCTCCGCTGCCTGGGAAAAAGTTGCCATCGTCATAACGGTGCAGGGAAATGTACAGCACATTGGGGTCATTATAGAAAGCCTGCTGGGTCCCGTTTCCATGGTGAATATCCTATGAAAGTATTGGAAGACGGTTTTGTAACACAGAGTCGAGTCTGGTTTTGTTCTTTGTGGTTCTGTTAACATGTCAATGAAAGATTTTCTTCTCTAAAATCAGCTAAAGTGAATCGTTACAATAATATTGCTTGTTACGTGTGGACTGTAACAACAAAAAGTTGCTGTGTATCACATGGAGATCCTAAAAACTCACCCAGTCTATGATCAGGATCTTGCCCACCCCGAGTTTCTGCTGCAGCAGTTTGGCAGTGATGGCCACTGAGTTGAAGAAACAGAAACCCCTGCCGAGATACACACAGAGCAGTCAACTCGTATTCAACACACATAACTGATTTATCCATCAAGATAACAAACATCTGTACACACAAAACTCACACCAAGACATAAAAGTCCACATATGAATCATTTAAATGCATTTTGTTGCTTTATGTAGAAAATATATGATGACGTAAACAACTTTAAATGACATTCAAATATGTGTAATAAAATATTTTACACAGACTAAAAGAGGAAGGCATTTCAGACTACTTACATGGCAGTTGATTCCTCAGCATGATGACCAGGAGGACGGACCACCGCAAACCCGTTCTATCCATCAAACAAAAATAGAAGAGAAGAATGAGGACAACATAAGAGATGTGATATAATACAAGCACTGAATATTTATGCCAGAACAACATCAAATAAACGAAGCTGTGGTAAGAGAAATAAATATGAACCTTCAGCTCTCCGGCAGCAACTTTAAATGCCAGCTCAATGACGCAGCCCACCGCCATCCGGACAGCTCCGGACGAGTGCATCTCGTTCCACACTGTGTCACTGTCCACCTAAAGGGCATAAAATCAAGTTAAATACTGCTCAATACTGATCCTATTTACTTCCTTAATAAATGTCCATGGTGTTATTATATATATATATATATATATATATATATATATATAAAATTCTTATTATTTAAAAGTTTTGTTTTATTTTAATATTTTAATAATTAATAATAATGATGATCATTATTTAGAAGTTTTATTTTATTATAGTCGATATATCTGTATATTTATTATATCTATAATGTATATATATTCCAATCTAATCTAACAATAATAATGCTAATTTATTTAAAATAAGATGAAACATTTACTACTACTACTACTACTAATAATTATTATTTCAATGTTTGATTTATTTTAATATTATACTTTGATGATGATAATAATTTAGATGTTATATTTTATTATAATCTATATATTTATTATAATCTAATGCAACAACAACATTAATAATAATAAATTAAATTATTAAAATATGATAACATCTAAATACTACTACTACTAATAATAACCAAGTACCCAATGTAAGTAAGGTTGCACAGTCAAGGAAAAAATAATATAGCCAATAATACCATGGCCTACTTTTCACAATCCAAACGAATCCTAACAGACAAATTCCTGCCTATATTATTTGCCAGAATATTCTGTTTTGTTTGGAAATACCTCCTATAACGTACAGTTGCATACAATGTGAATGCCATTTCATTCTTTATAAAAGAAGTGTGATGACTGGACAGATGAATGGAGAAAACGTACCCCAATGCCTCCACACGGTAGGACAGCATACATTTTTTGACTTATTGGACCTAGAAAACAAAAAAAAATCAAATCAGAAGCTGATCTAAAGCAGTGTTATGTTT
This sequence comes from Sinocyclocheilus anshuiensis, assembly GCF_001515605.1. Classification (NCBI taxonomy): domain Eukaryota; kingdom Metazoa; phylum Chordata; class Actinopteri; order Cypriniformes; family Cyprinidae; genus Sinocyclocheilus; species Sinocyclocheilus anshuiensis. Next base: position 267,304 of record NW_015552706.1, on the reverse strand, counting down.
AGCCCCACATCTGTTGTTCACACATTATCTATTCAGTTAATGACATAATTGGCTATGCTAATTCAGTCTCGAGGATGCTCGCTGGATGACGCTGACGCAACCATCATCTGTCTCGCTGTTCTACAAAGAGCACTCAAGGTCGAAACTGTCTGCACTTCTTCAAAGTGTGTCTCATATAAAAGTGAGAAAGGTGGTGGAGTGATGGCAACTCTGTCCTCAGCTGAACCTTCTCACCCTCACACACACACACACACACACACACACACACACACACACACACACACACACACACACACACACACACACACACACACACTTCACTGGTGACTCAGAAGCGGGGGTGGGCAAATGTCTAGGGCCTAAAATAAGCCTAGGCGTCTGTCAAAGGAGGTTTGCTTAAGCAAGCCATCAGATTGGGAAGCTTTTTGTGGATGGTGTACTCTAGAAGGAGAATCCTGTTTTGGCGTCCTAAAATCAAGACAGCAGCAACTACTTACATCACAACAGAGAGTTTCTAAAACACACCTAAAAGTTTCTTGCTGTCCAGCTTCTGTCGGTTCAGTGGACTGGTGCCATAGAGCAGCGTGTGGTACTCAGAATGCACAGTTTGGATTTCATCTAGTGTGGCCTTCCTTCCTCTGATCCTCTGCACACAAACACAGAAGTACATTCAGGTAACGTCTATGATTTACCTAAACACTACAACGGTTCCCACTATTTTGACAAATTGAATGACGAATAATGAATTCACAATACTTTTCTATGACCTTTACAAACATTTGTGATTAAAGATTTTTAAACAGCATTTTGATTCAGACTGAGTCACTATAAATTATTCAGACCAATTTTTTTTTTTTAAATCTAATGATATTTTCTTGTTTTCATTGACTGATGGAGCTATAAATAGTGAAGCTGTGAAATGTCACCACTACATGATAGGTTAAATTATGTTATAAAACATACTGCTCAAAAATATTTAACGTTTGGGGTCGGTAAGATTTATTTACATGGTTTTTAAAGAAGTCTCTTATGCTGCTCACCAAGGCTGCATTTATTTGACCAAAAACACAGTATAAACAGTAATATTGTGAAATATTATTAGAATTTTAAATAAATGTTTTCTATTTTAATATAGTTTTTAAATATAATTTATTCCTGTGATGCAAAGCTGAATTTTCAGCATCGTTGCTCCAGTCTTCCGTGTCACATGATCCTTCAGAAATCAACCTAATATGCTTATATGGTGCTCTGGAAACATTTCTTATCAATATCGATGTTGAAAACCGTTGTGTTGCTTTTTTGTGGAAACCATTTTTTCAGGATTTCTTGATGTATGGCAGCATTTATTTGAAATAGAAATCTTTTGTAATATTATAAATGTCTTTACTCTCACTTTTGATCAATTTAATGCGTCCTCGCTGAATAAAAGTTTTCATTTCTATCAAAAGAAACAGAAAGCTAAAGTGTATTTGCAAAGAGCTGAGCTTTAACACAAAGCTTCCTGTTTATTGTTTCTGGCTGACCCTTCCAGTAGGTGGCACACTCACCTCACAGCGACCAAGCAGCCCTGTTTCCTGTAGCCTGGACCAAACACTCTGAATGCGACCGGCGTGTTCGGGATGGATGTTTGTGTTCCCACATATGCACTGGTGCTTTAGCATGAAGGTGTCGTACACCAGCCCTGCAGAGTGAGCCAGGAGATGATTAAAAATACAAGTCTAGCAATCCCAGTATCAGTTCCATCCGGAGTTTAAATGCTATGAAACATGAATTCAGTTTAATCTAATACACATATTGCCTTTTAGATAAATTCTCCACTCTGTCCTGTGCGACTGATTGACAGCGGTGCAGTGTACCTGTTGTGAAGAGATGCTTAATGGGCACCTCAATCAGGGGTGCTCCTTTAAGACTAGAAGTGACGGGGGACGACTGTGCCCTTCCCAGGGGTCTGTGGGGCATTCCCGTGATGGACAGGGAGGCCTGGAACACATTCAGTTGCTGCACATGCTGCTGGTCCAAATACTGCGGAAAGACCACACAAACATCATGAATTCAGTGCCATTCAACAGTTCAGTTCAGCTCGGTTTGATTCAGTTAATTTCATTTTAACTCAGATTAGTTCAGTACACTTTGAACCGGTTCTGTTTAGTTTCAGCAGATTTATTAAGTGCAATTTAAATCTGTTCATTTCAGTTCAGTGCAGTTTCATTCAACTTTCAAGTTCTATTCAGATCAGTTTTGTTCAGAAGTGTACAATTTTTTTCTGTTCTGTTCAGTTCAATTAATTTAAACGGCTATTTTATTTTATTTGTTTAGCTAAAAGAATGAGCTTTTCTTTCAGTTCTGCTTAATTAAATTGAATATTAATAAAACTATAATGTAATATAAATACTAAAATAGAAACAAAATATTAATATAACATTAGCATGTTAAACTGAATGGTATCAGATGGTAATGGTGGTACTAACCTTGGTACTATGGTATTTAAAGGGTATTTTGAATACAATTCAGTTCAGCTAAAAGATTGGGCTTCATTTACTTCGCAATTAACTAGATTGAATGTAATTCAGTTCAATAAACCTTTGTTTTGGAGATAAATCACATCAAAGGCCTCCAGCTCATTTTTGATAATTTAAATAAAATGAAATAATAATTAAATTACACAGAATTTCATATTATAAGACTTTTCATATACTTAAAAAACTTAAACGATAATGTTGCCTTGGCAATTAGCTGAAATAAGTTTAAGCAATACAATTACTAAAACTAAAAATATATATAAATTAAAGTTAATATTAAATAGAAATATATAAAAAAAAAACGAATAAAATTGCCAAACGTGTTAAAATTAAAACGTAAATCTAAACAAGAAAAAAAAGCCAATTCAAAATATTAATAAACACTATAATCGTATATAAATAATACTAAAATAACACTGGAGTGAGGGTGTAAAGAGTAACAGACTGAACATCAGTTCAAGCACACGGTCTGGGCCATCTCACCAAAGAAACTCAGCGAACATTTGCCAAAAATCTACTCAAAAGCCTCCAGTGGAATGAACGCGTGCGTGCGTCAGCGAAACAGCAGCTGATGCAGTACAACGTGCGATGGAAGCACATGCGAGATGATGGGATTCATACTAGTGTTTTTTCTTGCACGAGACCTTGAGGTTGAAGGTATGCCAACACTCAAATATTCACAACTCCCTTCTTCATGCCAACTCCCTCTTTATTCAAGACACTAAAACCATGCAGCATCTGTCACGGGAGACGGGGGCTTAATTTGTATTCAAGATACTCAGGCAGACAAGCAGAGGCATACACACACACACACACACACACACACACACACACACACACACAAACACACACACAAGGACATAGGTGGGGGTGTTTTAATGAAAAGGAAAGGCCAGCTAGGGTCTGTGACTGACCAAAGTGACAAGGAGTGTTTTCGTATATCGCTGCCTCAATGGTGACTGCATGTCACAGCATAACAGACACACACAAACACACACTGCGGCGTGTCACGTCACCCCGGTGGGCTGTGATTGGGTATGAAGTGCAGGGCAGTGAAGGCGGGCGGGGTCCGGAGGAGGAGATGAATCACCAAGGAGAGATGAGTCAGAGACGGTCCATTCACGGGGGAGTATATGTGTAGATATGTGAGTGTATATGTGTGTGTGTGTGTGTGTGTGTGTGTGTGTGTGTGAGTCT
>NW_015552706.1:255051-263533 GCF_001515605.1 Sinocyclocheilus anshuiensis | reverse complement strand
TTTGGTGTATCGCTGCCTCAATGGTGACTGCATGTCACCGCACAACAGACACACACAAACACACACGTCACCCTGGTGGGCTGTGATTGGGTGTGAAGTGCAGGGCAGTGAAGGCGGGCGGGGTCCGGAGGAGGAGATGAATCACCAAGGAGAGATGAGTCAGAGACGGTCCATTCACGGGGGAGTATATGTGTAGATATGTGAGTGTATATGTGTGTGTGTGTGTGTGTGTGTGTGTGTGTGTGAGTCTGCCGCTGCTTGAGGAGGATGCAGTCTGAATTCTAATGCCGTGCTCTTTTGAAATTTTTTCTCAATGATTGCAGGCAGAGCGAGCGCGAGGAGGAGGGTGTTGCTCTTTTTTCAATAACTCTCTCTCCCGCTCATTCACTCGCACTCATTCGTTTGTTTTTCCTTCCTCCCTCCCTCACAACAGCAGTGTGTGTTTGTGGGGTCTGTGTTAAGTTCACAATGAGCTCTTTTGGAGGATCAAATCTGCCTGGATGTCATGCAAATGAATGGGCTGGAATACATAACGGCATGAATCACTGCAGTGGTGCTATCGTTATTTATATAACAAAATGACGAATAAGAATTGAGAGATCAAAATAATGCACATTTCTCAATCGATGAATTATTTATTACAACATTACACATACATGAAGCACAAAAGCCCTTATGAAAAGTATGATGATGATGGTGATGCAGTATAATGAGTATTTGCAGTATAGTGAAAATGAGGACTTTGAAAAATCATTATTACCCTCATTTGCTTTGTATTTAAGTTGTAGCCTTTTCAGTTCCCATTTGTCCGGTCTCGTGTAAGTTAGAGGTTGTGTTTTGTTTGTCTGCCTGCTTGGATTACCTTAAAGTGGATTATTAAATACTTTTCAAACTTTATCATCATCATCCCTCAACCTTGTGAGACACATAATAGTATATAAATCATATTAAAATATAAACAATATTAGGGGTGACCGCAAATGGTCGAAGAATTGATGCAACGATAGGAGGAGCCTGATTTGAATACCAGTCTCACAGTCGAATATTCGTGGGGTGTTATGATCATGCCATTTTGGCTGTATGGGGGTGCTCAAGTGTCTGATTTCACATAGAACTACTGGTTTTTAATCAATGGGATTTAACCTATCATTTATCTCATATAGAATACGCTTCGTTATTTATACAACATAATTCGTTATTCGTTATTTATACAACACAACGTTAATATTACGGCTATCTGCACAAAAAAATGCCCAGAATACAGAAGTGAACGTGTCTGCGCGGCTCTGAATGAACTCCTTTTGTGGACCATACACAATATATATAAACCGGCTGAAATGTTTTGAAATCACTTGTACCCTACCTGATTGAAAAAAATCCAGTCTTTCACTCTGCCTGTGTCAATAGCTGGGTTTCCATCACCTGGCTTTTATGCACATTTTGAAGTATCGCATTAGAATCGAGAGATGGAAACGCTGAATTTCGAATAAAAATGCCTCAATTCGCAAAAAAGTTTTTACGCTCGCTTGAGGTGGTTTTTGACGAAAAAGGGTTAATGCGAATAATGGGAGATGGAAATGCATTTTGTGAAAAAAATCCTCCAAGCGCATCAAAGAAGTCATGTGACTGCGCTATGGAACGGCAAATCCTGACTAACCAGAGGACCGATCTTGTTCCACAGCATCTGAAATGTTGTTATATGGTCATTCGGAAATGCCCGAGCAAAGTCTGTCATCAAAGTATTTCTGTATAATTGCCTCCCAGAACTGTTAAAAGACTGCGTACCCAAACAGCAGCATCCACCTCCGAAAGCAATAACCGCATTCATTGTGTTTTGTCTGCTCGTTCTGAGGTGCAAGCAATTTATTATATAGGAAAATTATTATATTCAGTAGCTTCTCCTACTTTTCTTAGTGATGTATAGTGCCAGTTTATCAGGAAGTGATGATTTTGTTCTCTTTGACTCGTTGGATGAAAACGGTGCTTGTTCGCAAATGTTTTGTGCGATATTCCAATTTTGCGCATAAGTTAAATTCGCAACTTTGGATGGAAACCCGGCTAGTTTGAGTCTTGCTAAAGATTTAAATCCCTGCCGCCAAAACGCTCCTCTGTCGGTTACGGATTATGGAAAGTGAAACTTAAATCTATAGGGGTGGTTGGATTTATTCATGCACGTTAAAATATTTATTTGAGGCTTCTTTCTTTTCATGTTCTTATTTACAGCATTATTTTAATAGGCTGTATATTAACTTATTGGGAGAAAACCTGCTGCGTCACTCTACTGGTCATCTTCAGCAGCTCAAAACAGAAATGCAGAACATTAATAACTACTGTCATATACATAACGTTATAATGAGAGCACTATTGTAAAAAATGTTGTGAATTCTTAGGGTTTCGCTGACGTTTAATGTTAACTATCTTTTAATCAAAACATAAAACATTATTTACCCCATTTGTGTCTGTGAGGCGTCCGTTGCACATTTTCCCTGTGTGTTAACATAATGACTGTCGAATGTCTGACTTGACTCTTGGTAATGTATTTTGCCCCGCCCCCAAAACATATGATTCGACTATCAGTCGAATATCGGCAAGATTCGAAAATTCCGATTCGACTATGAAAATCCTTAGTCGGGGACACCCCTAAACAATATATTAAAAAATATAACATTACCAAGTTACACTGATACTATGGTTTTTAAACACTACTTTGAAGAATACCATGGTATTACTATGAGGGTAATGCTAAAAAAAAAAACAGTATAACCATTGTGCCAAATCCAAAATCCATGGTGATACAATGGAACGTTTTTACAAGATAAGAAGAAACCTACTCAGTAACATTTTACAAAGATCAATCTCTTAAAAAAGTGCTATAGTACAGTGTATCGGACGGTAAAGCCATGGTACTTTTTTTTGCAAGATAAGAATAAATCTGCTTAAGTGCAGCACTTTGAAAATTAGCTCTTTGACAAAAACTGATTTTACACTTTCTGAACAAAATGTGAGTGGTGCTTGCCACTATTGGCACCATGATGCTAAGAAGTGTTTTCAGAGCTTTGCTATGAGGTTGCTTACTGGCTCAAGTCACAAAAGCTCACATCTGCTTCCTATATGCTATAGTTTCATATTAAAGTATAATAATTTGGGATAAGAGTTTGTTCAAATCCTGAACTATGTATGAGCAATAGTAGTACCTTTAAGCTAAACGCAAGCAGCACTAACTAAACAAACCTCGGAGGAACCCCTACCATCGTTCCCAAGTCAATTTCATTTTGTCTTCCTATCTAGCAATTATTTATCTGTCTCTCGTCCCCTCTTCTCGCCTGCTCCCCTCCTGCATCCAGTGGTGAGTCACTGGTGGGAGGAAGAGAAGAGAGCAATCTTCCTCTTTAATCCCTCCTTTTCAGGGGGCGAAAAAGCTGCAACCGCTCTGGTTGAGAGGGATACCCTCGATCTCCAGTCACCAAGCCCCCGCATGTGCGTCCCAACACTCATCAGGAACTTGCCTACGCACTTAAGCTCTCGAAAAGTGCAGTGACAGAGTCATCGGAAAGACATTAGATGGATCTTAAAAGTCTAACGATGACACAGAATCCACACAGCTGCTTCTAGTTCAATAAAACAAAATAATAAATTTAAGATTAAAAAAAAAACATCTTGTTTCATAACAAATGACGTTAAGCTGTGTTACGTGCATAGGCTTTGCATGGTGACTCATGCAGTCACTACGCTGCTTTTTCATGACTGAAATTCGCTCTACACTAAAGCCGAAGAATGTTTCTGAATAGTGTTGATAGCTTTGCATGTTATGCAAAGTAGAACGGGAATGGGGAAAGATGATAAAGGAGAAAGGGATAAGTATAGAAAGCCGTCTTAAGTCGTTATCAGAATGGCAAACAAAGGTAACTGCAATTTTAGAAGGTCAGTGATCCTTAGAAGGTCAAGAAACTAAAACTACGCAAAGTACATGTTGGTGGCTCTGTAAATTCCTTAAGATGTGTGTAATTTTTTCTATTTAAAATAGCAATGGCATAACGTTGGGGTGGGACTAGCAGTTTGTTAGACAAACAGCAGATGGAGGCAAGTTCAGGAAACCTTGTTGAAATAGTCATAATTTTGTCCAATTCTGTTTGGTGACACTAATGTAGGGCTGCAACAACTAATCGATAATGAAAATAATCAACAACGAAATGTCATTATCAATTAGTCGCGTCTGCCCACCGTGCACGGAAAACTTCCACCAGTCGCGTCAAATTACAGCAGTGAACAGCTGCCCAAAACATGAGAATGCTTTATTTTAAACTTCAAGCTAATGCATTAGCTAATGTTTAACACGGCTTGTCCTGTCAGGCACTTTGACAGATGCGTGTGCTGTTTAATGTGCGAGATATTTCCTCAGCGCATAATCTGCATTTTACGGTTATATCCTTTTCTGTAAATGTTACATATTCACGTGAATGTTTCTATTTTGCATGAAGGCTTGTCCTGACAGTCTGTGTTAAACTTCAGACTTCACTGAACGAGCGCCGGCGATCAGGCGAACGAACACACACACAAAATCGTCTGCCTCATGAAAAAAATGTATTTAAAAAAAATGTAGTTAATATTTGCATCATTTATGATTTATTTTATCCACCCGCAAATAATCAGAATGCATTTTGCGCCCGTGGATATAGGGAAAGCAAAATATGTTCATATTTTTTAACATAATACGTAAATCAGACGGACTTACTGAAAATGCAAATTCATTCATTCTTTGCCAGCAGGGGGTGCTTTAAAGCGGGAGAAACCGAGGTTTCCCCAGTAACGGCTGTACACAAAGCAGCGCTGAGCTCACAAATGCTGCTTTATCAGGCATATAACATGCAAGATGAAATGAAAATGACATCGAAAATTTTCTAAAGATAGTCTTCCTTCAGAAATACAGTGATATAAAAACACCAGCGCCTCGTTTTGATATTTAAAGGTGCAGTAGGCCTACGTGCTCATGTTTATTCAACGAAGCCTTTTGGAAAATCGGACAGTTTTGATATTGTGGCCAACGCCACAAATAAATAAATGTATGTGAAACACAACCCACAGCACAACCACCTGAGCCCAACTTCAGTCTACTCATCATCTTAACTTTAATTGCGTTTGTAGCCGGCGCCATAGCCAGACTAACAAACAAACACAGACCGGAAGTTAACTTCGGGCCAGGAGCGTGCACCGGATGAAACCTTCTATATAAAGCTTGAAGCATCAGAATCAGCACCGGTATCGGCCGATCACCATGACAAGAAATCGGTACTCGGTATCAGCTGCAAAAATCCTGATCGGAGCATCCCTAATATTCACCATACAATAAGTTTTCATAGCATGTAGCTGGAACTTTTGTTTGAAGGACAACATTGGGCAGGATGTGGATTAGTGTGTTTTGTCAAAAAAAAAAAAAGAGGTCTATTATCCAATGAATCGATTAATATAAAAACAAAAATAAAATTAAAAAATAATCGGCCAACTAATCGATTATCAAAATAATCGTTAGTTGCAGCCCTACACTAATGGCACAGAAATGAACAAAAACCTTCAATTGAAAGAAGACAACAAGCTGTAATTTATCACCTGGCCATAGAGGGCGCCCTCTTCATCACATTCCCTCAGTTCAATGGCTTCATCATCATCATCATCATCATCATCTTCCTCCAAGTCACTTTCTGTGCTTTCTCCCTTCAACTGAACCAGACGTTCGGAAGGGGGTGTGGTCTCACCAGAGCTCTCTTTCTGTAGCCCCTCCCTTACATGATCAAGCCCCTCCCCTCGCTCGTCCTGCATCTCTGCGGTTTCCGTAAGCTCCTCCTCCGTCTCCTCAGGATGCGTGGGAGGCTGCCGTGGAAGCTCCGCCCCTTTAGAGAGGATCTGAAAGGAGGTGGAGCTCATTAGCTATTTTTTACTAAATAGCTCAAACAGCATCAAATATCTCATGCTAGCACAATATACCTTATTTAGCTGGTAGTGTTTCTGTTTCTCGAGGAAGTGCTGGTGTTGCTGTTGCATTACGAGGTGCTGCAGGGCCTGTGGTGTTTGAGGCAGGGGTGCTGATTGTGTACGGCTCAGCGGCCGGTGCCTAGGCAACTTATTCACTGTACGCATGTTGCTGGACACCCGCTCACCCGTTACTAGCGGAGATTGCCCGTACATGGGAACTGCGTGATAAAGATCAAGACAAAAAGTGTAAGCTGTTACACCTACACATCAAGCTGATAATGTTCACTGTTTTTAACATTCATTTTCTTGTCAACTTGGTATCGTAGTACCATGACTTTTGACATTTCTTGTTCGCACATTGCAGTCCTGACCTATAAGACCTGAAACATACTCAGTGCAATTACCTGAATGTAGACTGTTCTAGATACGCAAGTTTAATTTCAAACGTTGTTTTTTCCCAAGGTGGACATTAGCATAAATTGTCTCAGTTTTCTCTTTTAGGTCAACTACTGGCAACTCATGGTGGAGCAACAGTTTGAAGAGAATCTTGCAGAGCAAATCAGAGAAAATCAGTGAAATTGTCAAAATATACATCGCTAAATAACTAGTTACCTGAATAATGCTTGAAATCTGCTTGATCTGGCTTAAATCAACCCTTGAGAACTGATACTTGTTATGGTCAGAGCAACACAAGAGTGCATTTGCATCTGCATACTATGTAAAGTATGTTTCTTGTCTTAAGGCACTGACACATTTACATTTATAGCTTTTTGCGGTGTATTCAGGATAACACGACTGTATACTATGATTTATGCGTACCTGCGAGAAGTGCGCTCTGTTGACGAGCCTGCTCCAACAGTAGGACGTGCTGGAGCAGCGAGGAATGGCTACTGTGGCTATTAGAGGCGGAAGGGGGCTCGGGGTCATGGGGTGCCCCAGTGGGAAGGCATGTCGGCAGGGACGATGTGCTGATGAACTTCCCTGTCAGTGCCCCACCTTGACGCAAACTCTGGATTGCCTGCCGCTCTGCCTCCTGCTGGGCACTGAGTTTCTGAGGAGCCTAGAGTAGAGGAGAAGAGAATGAGAATTTATTCTTCAGACTTGGGAACACTTAGCTGTTTAAAGCTGCAACCAAGGTACCAAAGCCTACAAGGCTGTTTTCCCACTTGGTTCGATTGCTTGGTCCAAACCAGAACCAGTTTGATTCCATCCCCTTCTAATGCCCCAGGTGCTCTCCTTTCACATTGTACTTTTGGGTCCGAAATTGCAGTATGTTCGCTCCATCAATGAGAGCACCACTGTGAGAGCTTGTTTTATACCAGGCATGGGCGTAGAATATGCAGGGGACGTGTCCCCCCACATTTGATAAAACGTAAATTCATCCCCCGCACTTTTTTTTGGGCAAGTGTGTGTACAGAGGTTTTCAAGGGCAAGTGTGAATAAATCTAGATTTAAATTCAAAGAGACAAGATAGTCTATGCATGACCTGACATTTTATTCGTATCCAAAATGAGGCGTTATAAACATTATGGAGCACTAAACACGTTCACATGAACCATACCAAAGACTGGACTAGGGTGCGGATCAATGGTGTGCATCTTCTGAAAAACACTTTCACATCAATCAGATCAAAAGCTCTAGTGTGAAAGCATCATAATGATCTAGCCAGCCCACTAGGGTTCAGCCTACACCACTTGCTAACTCTGAATCACTATCACAAAGCTGTGATAATGATACCGGGCTTTAGATGAGGACACTCACCGTGATGTGCGCGTTGGCAGGCAGTCCAAGAGAGATGTTGGGCAGAGATGGAGAGGTGTAGAGGCTAAGGGGACTCGGTGTCCCATCTCCAGTCAAAGACTGATGCAGAGAACGCAACTGCTGCCGAAACAGAAAAGGAGAGAAAAACGTGAGTCCCACAGGACAAGCAACAGACCTATCTTTCAGGATGTACACTTCAAACAGCACAAAGAATCCGTTTTATCTCAGCAAGGCATCCAATTATATAAATATATATATATATATATATATATATATATATATATATATAAATGATTTTCTCTTTCTCAAAAGATACTATTTGCAACAAATAAAAATATGTCTGATGTTTGTGCATTACAATATAGCATAAATACATAAATTACAAAATCACAAACTACATGTAAGCATTGTAAATGGCATTATTTGTTTGAAAAATGTTTTGCAAAGTTTTGCATTTAATATGCTGGTCATCCAAAATTAAATACAAACTGGCTCATTCATATTCATGTTCCTCTCCTACAGCTTCAAGCCCTTTGTGAAATGAGCACACGCAATTTCACTCTGTCTGGCTCTCAAGGTTAAGGTGATCCTCAAGGCTAGCTGCTTAGGCTTCCTGCTGTCCATTCAGAGCAGCTGTGGCCATTCTTGTGCCTATAGATATAACTCACTGCAAGGCTGACTCTCGGAACGTTTTTTTCTTTTTTTGGGGGGGGGGGGATTAGCATACCAGTGTTATCCCAGGCCACCAAAGGTC
>NW_015552706.1:249014-252298 GCF_001515605.1 Sinocyclocheilus anshuiensis | reverse complement strand
TCTCTCTGGCTCTCAAGGTTAAGGTGATCCTCGAGGCTAGCTGCTTAGCATGCTGGGTTGACCCCAGGCAGATTCCTGCTGTCCATCCAGAGCAGCTGCGGCCATTCTTGAGCCTACAGATACAACTCACTGCAAGGCTGACTCTCGGAACATGTTTTTTTTTTCGGGATTAGCATACCAGTGTTATCCCAAGCCATCACAAGGCTCCGTACGATAGATTGTTTCCATAGAAACAGTGTCATTATCTAGGTTTTTTTCATCCCTAACCTATTGAGAAGCGAGGGGAGTGCGAGAGGAGAAGAGTGGCAAACGTGTAGGGGGTAAGTCTCTCACCTCAGCGTGGATGTTTGGGACGGATCCGCTGGAGCCATTCTCGGCAATGGCACAGTTAGAGCTGTTCGGAGAACTGGGACCCGAGCCAGGAGCACTGCTGCACATAGAGGACACTGAAACATACACACATTTCAACAATCACATTTTAGCTGCATCGTTAGAAAATGTAGCTGATGATTTCACAATATTTTGTGATTGATTGAACCAGTTTTAATGTATCAGCAGGATGTTAAACTGTTCCCTTCCTCCAAGCTGCATTTATATTAACAGCATAGAAATCACACAATTCCTATGTGTTCATTATTTGTTTGCAAATCTTCACACATCTGACGGCAGTTTTTTTTTTCTCTTTCACAGGCCAATTTGAACACAACTCAGGTGCTGATATAACCTCAGGATTACATCTTCCATATAAACTCTATGTTTGTGAAGCTGAATGCACAACTATGCCAAAACGTTTTATTTTATTGATTTTATATAAATTTTTCTTACATTAATAAAACATACATTAATAAAACTAATGAAACAAAGGTAAATAAGTTAAAATTACACAATAATGCCAAATTTACAGAATAATTTTTGTGCATAATTATAGTGTCGTAGTACACACACACAAATTATTTTATGTAAATACATTTTCAAAATATATTTTTTTCATGAAAATATATTTAGATGCCTTTATACTTTACGACAAGGGATCTGTCAAAGATAGATTATCATACTTGGAGAGTCCTTAGCATAAAAAAAGTTTGAAAACCTCTAGCCAGAAAGTGTAGTTCTTGGTTCAAACCTGTTTTAATGCCTTCCTTTTCCATAACTCATGAGGTTATGCAAACAGTCCTGCATTCTCACATATGGTTTACCTGAGATCTCAATCGCCCTTTTCTTGAAGGTGCTGATCACAGTACCATCTTTCCGTCTAAGAAGTGGGCTGCTCCTCCTCTCAGCCACCTTCTGTTTTAACCGTGAACGTACCTTCAGATTGGGCTCAGAGGCTGAACAGAAGAGAGAAAGAAAAAAAAATCAACCACTTAGAAAAGTAAAAGCAAACCCTGCATGATTTGAGGGGTCACTTATGCGGTGTGAGTTTCAAAGCAAAGTTTACTACTTATGCTCAGGCTTGTTCAAAATCCTCAACCCTAAGTATGAGCAATTATAATAGTGATGTTTCACTTAATAAGCACCACAAATAAGTGTTTGCATCTGTCGCTGTTGTGCATCAGGACCATGGACAGCAACCGCCAATCCCTTCCAGTTTCTCTCTTTCTCTCACACACTCACTGAGATATAGATAAAAGTTATATTTACAGCGTGCCGATTTTATCTCTTGTTAACTCTGGAGATGCCGGGCCAAATTAAACTAATTTAAGTAAAAAGGGATTTGAAAGAGAGAAAAAAAGAAAGAAATTGGGGCAATTATCCAAACAAGCCGTGTGTAAAGCAGCTTGACTGAGCCCTGTGTATTTTTCTGGGCCCGTTTGTGCGTCACAGCCACACTGGGCATATAGAGCAGAAAGGACTTTAGCCTCTAATGCTATCAGTGTCTTTAGTATGGATTCAATTAGATTTAAAATAAAAGTGTGAGACGAGGGGGAGGGGACGGGATGGAAAGACACACACTAACTGAGGGCACGTTATGTAAGGAGATTGCTGTGGTGTTGACATAACAGTGGTAATATAGAGTAAGCGCTTTTCCCACGGTAACGGACCCGTCTGCGATTACTTTATCAGTGAGCTGAAGTCCAAGCTCACTTAGACTTGTGTGTGTGTGTGCACGCGCAAGTATCCTCCTATCCTCTGGATGGTATATGTGTGTCAGTACTAATTTAAGTAAAAAGGGATTTGAAAGAGAGAAAAAAAGAAAGAAATTGGGGCAATTATCCAAACAAGCCGTGTGTAAAGCAGCTTGACTGAGCCCTGTGTATTTTTCTGGGCCCGTTTGTGCGTCACAGCCACACTGGGCATATAGAGCAGAAAGGACTTTAGCCTCTAATGCTATCAGTGTCTTTAGTATGGATTCAATTAGATTTAAAATAAAAGTGTGAGACGAGGGGGAGGGGACGGGATGGAAAGACACACACTAACTGAGGGCACGTTATGTAAGGAGATTGCTGTGGTGTTGACATAACAGTGGTAATATAGAGTAAGCGCTTTTCCCACGGTAACGGACCCGTCTGCGATTACTTTATCAGTGAGCTGAAGTCCAAGCTCACTTAGACTTGTGTGTGTGTTTGCGCGCGCGCGCAAGTATCCTCCTATCCTCTGGATGGTATATGTGTGTCAGTTCTATTATAGAGAGCTTTATAAAGCAACGTGGGTGTGACAGTTTAAAAGATAGCCGTGTGTAAAAAGCAGATAGCAGATGTGTGTGTAGGTTTGCGGGAACAAACTCATTGAATCTGTGTGGGAGTTTTGGAGTATGGCTGTCGGCTATGAAAGTGAACAGCAAATGACCAGCAGTACTTTGAAAAAAATCTCATAAATATAGTCGAAAACAAGTCAAAAATGATTTGAGACAAGGTTATCAATATTGTGATTTAATATGCAATTATTTTTTAAAGCTCTTTATGTTCTGTATTATTCAACAAAGACCAGCTATAAATCATTGTATAGTATGACCAACACAGTACTAGATAGATTAAACACAAATGTTCTTTTCTGTAGGCCAGGTCTATATGTTACAGTGAAATTAGGTGATGCATGAATTGATATGAATGACATTTTTATTTAACAACTACAATCACAGTATATTGACTGATTTGTTGAACTTCCAACCTTATAAGCATGTAATAATTATGACAACATAAAGCACTAATAAGCCTGGTGTAAACATTAATATGAAAGTCAGTAACAAATCACACAAACTAAAGTAGATTGCAGAAATATAAAAACAAATCTGTTGCTTTACCACACTACTTTAGGTAATTCAAAGTCACTGTAATAAACATATG
>NW_015552706.1:242557-247813 GCF_001515605.1 Sinocyclocheilus anshuiensis | reverse complement strand
AAGGCATAGGACACACACACAGGCTTTCCTCCTCACCAACGACATTAAACACCGTGTACACCGGATTTGCACGCGAGCGGCAAAATACAGTAGAACCCAATATAATCAGTGACGCTGTCTACACTAGATGCGCTGCGGCGCGACCATAGACTGTATAGGGCGCGACACGACAAAACCCGACATTAAACTGATGCCTTGTTCTATTTATGACGTACTGACACAAAGTTAAAATGATTTGCAACAGTCACTTTGTCGCATCCAGTGTAGAGCTGTTGCGGCGCGACGCGTCAACTGTAGCATCCGGTATAGACACGGTGAGTGAAGCCGGGAGCAAGATATGCCTCGTCATATTTTCTGCATTTAGCTTTTGAATGACTAGCACCTGCCTGGGTCTGTGCGACTTCATCTATGGCTTTTCTCTTCCCTTTCACAAACCGATCCATCTCCCATTCTAAGTTACGCCCTTTGGCTGTTTACTGTTTTATTTCTTTTCTTTTTCTGCTGATGGCCCACGCTCGACTTGAAGCAGCGCTGCTTAGACCGATGGGTGTGTGTCATCAAAGTACTGCGAGAGCTATAAGAGAGAGCGGACGTCTCCTTATGCTTTCTCTCGCTGTACTTTGTTGTCATACACCGATCGATCTTCAAGTCGAACACACCTCTTTACTGCGAGTGAAAAATCATGTTTTTTCATGTTGCGATATTATCGCAAATGCAATTAATCGTTCAGCCCTATTTGAGGTGCTTCTCGCTATCTGAATCTCTCAGAAACAGGGCCGTCCTTAGCTGACGCGGGGCCCGGTGCGAGGTAGGGAACGGGGCCCACCTCGGTCCGTTCGCATTCACGTTCCGGTGGGGTGGGGGATGGGTCCCCCTCGGTCTGTACGCCGTGGGGCCCGGTGCGGCCGCACCACTTGCACCCCCCTAAGGACGGCCCTGCTCAGAAACAGACTAAATTGAGTTTAGCTTCAAATCTAATACTGTCAGCAGGCTGTGTGAGGGTTAAATTGTGGAATAATAAATATCATTATTTTTGTATGAAAACCATTTTGTCATTAATTTAGCCTCTAAGGCAGGGTTATTATGGTTAACTAAAAAATTAAAACCATTTAAAAAACATTCTCGTTACTTGAAACAAAACAAATGTTATCTGAAAAGAAAAAAAAATCTAAAAATTTATTTTTCAGCTAGTCACCAACATTTCTCATTCTAATTTAATTTAACTTGATGTACCAAAATAATAATAATAATAATAATAATAATATATATATATATTATAATATGTAATATATATGTAATAATATAATATATATATATATGATATATATAAATAAATAAATATAAATGACAATTTTAAAATTAAAATCAAAACAAAAAAAAAACTGATTATTAATGAAAACTATACCAGTATTGCAATGGTATTAAAATAACTGTGCTCTAAGGTGTGTGTTTGTGTGTAGGTCAGCTGTTCTGATGACTCATTATGACTCACACCTGCAGACTCCTCACTTCATCCCTACACACACACACACACACACACACACCCTTGCATCTTCTGCGACACCTCTGCACTGTTAAACAGCTCAAACTTCTCCACAAAAAAACAAAAAACAAAACGCTGGTGATAACAAAATAAAGACAACAAAGATAGTAAAAAGAACTACATTTGCATTTTTCTGGAGGAAATACAAGGGCTTGCAAAACAGTAAAAGGAGAGTGTCTACTGGTAAAATGATCCAGAAAAAGAGAAGACAGCCAGAGGAATGGGAGAAAAGGCAACCCAGCTGACATCAACAGCTGAAGTGAGAGGGCTGGTATGAGATCATCACTAGAAGTTACATTCTTACAGTGTAAGTCCATGAGTGGACTTTCAAACATTAAAGGTACACTACCATTAAAATGTTCAGGGGAAGGTTAAGATGTTTTCTTGTTTTTGAAATAAGTCTCTTATGCTCATGAAGATCACCTTTATTTGACCAAAAATACAGTAAAAACAGGAATATTGTGGAATATTATTGCAATTCAAAATAACAGTTTTCAATTATAATATATTTTAAAATGTAATTTATTCCTGTGAGGGCAAAGCTGAATTTTTAGCAACATTACTCCAGTCTTCAGTGTCACATGATCCTTCAGAAATCATTCTAATATGCTGATTTGCTGCTCAAGAAACATTTATTATTATTATCAATTATTCTTTTTCTTATTATTATCAATGATGAAAAGAGTTGTGCTGCGTAATATTTTTGTAGAAACTGTGACACATTTTTTTCTGGATTGTTTGATGACTGGAAAGTTCAAAAGAACAGCATTTACTTGAAATATAAATTTTGTGCAACGTTATAAATGTCTTTACCGTCAGTCACTGTTGATCAATTTAATGCATCTTCGCTAAATAAAAGTATGAATTAAATTTTTTTTTAATTTGGACTGACTCGAAACTTTTGAACTAGTGTTTGGCGATATGATCATTTTTCAAATCGTCATATCGCCAGCCCGTGAGATCGCGATACACGATATTATCGTGCATGGGTGGGTGGCAAGAGAGAGGCTCTCTTTAGCCTAATTGTCATAGGCTATTTCATAACTATTTGCCGTTTTAAACCGCACGCGAGGGAGAGCCTATGGAAGCACCAATGATCAAAATAATATACTTTCAAACATACTGATAAACTAACATGTTAAATATAAAAATATTTAAAACAGCTAGTTCATATATATTCGGATACAACAGTCATACATCGCTATTATAGGACCGCGCATCCTTTGACAAGTTTGCTGCATCGGTGCACGGAAGTTATCAGTCTAAAACAGGGCTGTCCAAACTCGGTCCTGGAGGGCCGGTGTCCTGCAGAGTTTAGCTCCAACCCTAATTAAACACACCTGAACCAGCTAATCAAGCTCTTACTAGGCATAGAAACTTCCAGTCAGGTGTGTTGAGGCAAGTTGAAACTAACCTCTGCAGGACACTGGCCCTCCAGGACCGAGTTTGGACAGCCCTGGTCTAAAAGGTCTGCAAAATCAGCCAATGGTGAAAATCACAAGTAGATTCATTTTAAAGACCAACAGTTTATTACTAAATATTGGACATAAACGAACACGTTAAATATGAAGTATTTAAAACAGGTAAGTTCATATATTTGGAGTAAAGTTAAATTAAACGGATACATCAGTCATACAGCGCTCAGGACCGTGCACCATGATGAGCCCGACGCACCGCCACAGAAACAAGAATGAGATGCGTTCTAACATAACTGTGGCGTTAAACTCAGTTAGTGAGGACTCGGTTAAAATATTGCACATATTGCCATTCAGATTACTTGTTAAAGTGCAACGAAATACTTTATATCAGCAGACGATGTACATCTGTGTTTGTGGTTGGAGACTCCTTCACCGGCTACAGCCTTTAATCCTCATTTGCAGGTGTGTGTGAAGTGCGGTGCAATTCGATAATAATAGCCGAATTATAATGGGCCTAATAATAATAATTTAAAACATTAATAGGAGAATGAGCCTCATATCGTCTTGACTATCGACTTAGACATTTGCTATCCTCGATATCTCTGACTATCTTCGATACACGATACTATCGTCTATCGGCACAACCCTATTTTGAACACTAATGTAAAATTGTGAAGTAAAAGGCACAGTTAATTTCATATAAATAAGAAGCTTACTCACCGGTCTTACGGAGAGGGAAGTCATCCTTGCCCTCATAGGACCCTAACAGTGGGGGGAGTTTGTAGGAGGGTGGCGTGCCTGGTGTGTTGCTCTGTGGAGGGGAGCTCTGCTCCAGGGACGCGTGGTGAGCCCCCCTAAAAAAACAAGCACAGTCCATTACAAAGACTCATCCATCACAATTCAAATGAGGACAAATGAGACCCATAAACATGACGTAATATCAGTATGCTCATGTTATGGACAAACTCATTTTACATCATACTGCAGAAAAATAGTGCACATTGAACCTGAAAAAAAGGTGCATTTGAATTGGGTTTACCAGCCCAGAATAAGGCTGAGTGACATGGACTAGCAAGGTTTCGCTCACCAGCACTTCTGGGAGAAGGAATGGTTTAGTCCACCAGGGCCAGGTTCCTTTTTGCTCAACAGGAACTCCTGCAGCTTCAGTTTGACCTCAGTACTGGCAATAGCACCTGAGGACAGAGTCAAAGGACATCAAAAGTCATGTTTGAGTGGAGGAGAATGACAGTAAGATTTTGACATTAAAAAATTATTATATATAATTTTTTTTTCTATTTAAATATATTTAAAAATGCAATTTATTCCTTTGATATCAAAGCTAAATTTTCAGCAGCCATTTCATGACATCATCAATGTTGAAAATGTTCTCTGTGCTACTTAATATTTTTGTGTAAATTGTGATATGCGATAATAATAGCCGAATTATAATGGGCCTAATAATAATAATTTAAAACATTAATAGGAGAATGAGCCTCATATCGTCTTGACTATCGACTTAGACATTTGCTATCCTCGATATCTCTGACTATCTTCGATACACGATACTATCGTCTATCGGCACAACCCTATTTTGAACACTAATGTAAAATTGTGAAGTAAAAGGCACAGTTAATTTCATATAAATAAGAAGCTTACTCACCGGTCTTACGGAGAGGGAAGTCATCCTTGCCCTCATAGGACCCTAACAGTGGGGGGAGTTTGTAGGAGGGTGGCGTGCCTGGTGTGTTGCTCTGTGGAGGGGAGCTCTGCTCCAGGGACGCGTGGTGAGCCCCCCTAAAAAAACAAGCACAGTCCATTACAAAGACTCATCCATCACAATTCAAATGAGGACAAATGAGACCCATAAACATGACGTAATATCAGTATGCTCATGTTATGGACAAACTCATTTTACATCATACTGCAGAAAAATAGTGCACATTGAACCTGAAAAAAAGGTGCATTTGAATTGGGTTTACCAGCCCAGAATAAGGCTGAGTGACATGGACTAGCAAGGTTTCGCTCACCAGCACTTCTGGGAGAAGGAATGGTTTAGTCCACCAGGGCCAGGTTCCTTTTTGCTCAACAGGAACTCCTGCAGCTTCAGTTTGACCTCAGTACTGGCAATAGCACCTGAGGACAGAGTCAAAGGACATCAAAAGTCATGTTTGAGTGGAGGAGAATGACAGTAAGATTTTGACATTAAAAAATTATTATATATATTATATATTATTATATATATATTCATAAAATACTTATATATATATATATATATATATATGTATATATATATAT
>NW_015552706.1:228493-242419 GCF_001515605.1 Sinocyclocheilus anshuiensis | reverse complement strand
TGTAACATTATAAATGTCTTTACTGTCCCTTTTGATCAATTTATTGTTAAGTATTATATAAATATAAGTATTAAGTTCATTCCAAAAAAAAAAGTCACTGACCCCAAACTTTTGAACTGTACTGTATAACTGATCCAATACAAAAAATACATAGTAAAAAGTTATTTTAATTATTAAGTATAAAAAAAAAAATCAATTGTGTGTGCTATGTATTTTTTATTATAGGTACATTTGCATACTTTATGTCTTACAGACAGATTGTTGGCTAAGTAACATGCTAATTAAAGCTCTATTGGTATTAATAAGAGTCATGTGAATACTGCACATAATAGCTGCCTATGTGTGCACTTGTGAGGTTACTATGAGATACTATGTAGGCAGTAGGAAGCTTACTAGGTTTTGGAAATGATCCAATATGTTAATTTTGTGGTTCAATAATACCTAGTACTGCATTGTGTCGTTTTTTTTTAGTGTTAACAACCAAAGATGAGAAATAATAGAGAAATTTGTGCCTGCTGTGCTTAAAGTACTTCAAGGGATATCCATGACAGTGTGTAATTATAGCAGCAAACAACAATAAACATTAGCTACGCACTGCTCAGCAAGGTGTTGATTCATTGAACTAAAAGGTGAACAGTGTAGATCTATTGTAGTGTATATAATGGCTGGATTAATGGAGAGATACATACTCTCTTTGCCCTTCTCTTTGTTACGTAGCATGATGAGCTGTTGTTCCAGTCTCTGCTTCTCCATCTCTTCGTGACGCTGCTGTTCCAACTTCCTCTTCTGCTCCAGCTCCTGCTGACGCTTTGCGACAAGGATCTCCTGCTGTTGCTGTTTAGGAAGAGTTCAGAGGTCAAGAATCAAAGCTCAAGGAGATGATGTATACAGAGAGGACAGAAAGAGTCATACCATAAGATGTTCCTGTAGCTGCACTTCATGTTGGCGTGTCAAAACCTCGTGCTGCTTCTGGAACTCGGCGAACAGCAGCTGTTTCTGGAGCTCTTGTTGTTGTTTCAGCAAGAGCAGCTCGTGTTGTAGCTGTTTTTCCCTCATCGCCGGGTCCACCGTGTTTAGTGTGCTCAGACGCGGGTCTGTACGCAGGTCCACCGGCCCTCCGCTACCTCCGCCCTGATCTCCTCCACCTCCCACCGGGCTCTGCATCCCAGAAGGTAGCAAGGTCTTCACATCCACTGCTGGAGAGACAGAGAGATAGTCAAGCAGAGAGTCATTAGAGTTATAACCTGTTAAACCTTAAAGGTGAAGCCTGAAATGTATGCATCCCAAACAGAATAAGGATTGTTTCCCAACAAATATATTTCTTAGCAACATCTTCTACATAATTAAAACAGCCTTAGCGTTTATCTTTTTGTAGCAGTTTAGCTACAAATAAGTAACAAACAGTATTAAAGAATAGTGCCTTTATAGTAATTTGAACACATGCTAGGCTAGCAGGCTTAAAAGTTAATAGTATGCTAACATAGCAGGTTTATTATTTTGCAGAAGGCCAAGATTGAAGGCTATTGGTTACTCATATGCTAAGATAACAGGCTAATCTGTGAACAGTGAACAAGCTGTTAGGCTAAACGGCTACCTTGCAAGTGGAAAAAAATGTTTAAGTTCAGAATAAGAGCAGAATTCAAAAGTGACAGAAATCTTTTGTAACATTGTAAATGCCTTTACTATTTCAAATAAAATTTGTTCTTTTGAACTCTTAAGTTATCAGACAAGGATCCTGAATGTATCACGGCTTCCACAAAAATATTAAGCAGCATAACTGTTTTTAACATTGATAATACTGTAATAAGAAATGTTTCTTGAGCAGCAAATCACCATATCTGAATGATTTCTGAAAGATCATGTGACACTGTAGACTGGAGTAATGATGCTGAAAATTCAGCTTTGCAGTGACAGAAATATAAAATGATAATAAATTAATAATAATAATAAATTATATTTTAAAATATATTAAAATAGAAAACTGTTTAATTTTAAACTGTAATATTATTCCAAAGTGTTACTGTTTTTACTGTATTTTTAATTAAATAAATGCAGCCTGGGTGAGAATAAGATATTTCTTTCTTAAAAACGTTTTAAAAAATCTTACCAACCCCAAAATTTTGCTAATCTGTGTGTATGTATATACATACACAGACTTGTTGCATTTTTATTTTATAATGGGTCACCTCTGCATGGGTTCAAACATGTTCCCTTAACTGCTAGTACTGCTCAAAATAGTCTGACACACAAACGTACAATCTGTTTAGAGCACACCGTTACATAAGCAAAGGCCATGGGTGCATTTGCAATTGAGACGGTACTATATAGTTCATGCATGATGATGCATCTGTAAATGTTGGTCTGATATTTGTCTGTGTCTGCCCATGTTACCGTAACCAAGTGTTGGGCTCAAATGTAGACGGGCTAGTGGATGCTGCCGTCTTTTGCATCACAAGCCAGTTGAGAATTCATCCAACTGAGCCAAACCAGCTTTATCCAGGAAGCGCAGCATAGAAAAATACCAAAGTTGGTGTAAAATCAGTGTAAAAGGGCAACAGTTTTGTTATAGGTCATGAGGAAAAAGAAATGGCCAAAGCCTGCCTTATGGTAGGGCACTGTACTGGTGAAGAGGGCATGCTGTTATATTACCTAGTGGGGAAACCAAGGGGATGTCCTGATGCTCGTTCTAAAAAGCAGTTCAACCAATCACTTTTTCTCCATCTCTGATATTTCCAATAGTACCACTAGCCATAAAACTGAGCTTCCCAAAGCTTCCCAGCAAATGTTTTTGGCACATTTGTGATGTACTAAAAAGGCTCCACAAACCCATCATTCCTGCTTTTGTTGGTATTACTTTTGTTGTTGTACTTGTTTTTTCCTCTTTAAATAGTCTTTTTAGTTTCACTGCAATAAGGTGGCATTAATGAGTTGCCATGGGAATAGCGTTGTGTTTTCTGCCTCTTGCGCAAGTTAGTTAATTCTCTCCAAAGGAATTCAGTCAGGGAAACAGAGCGCTCCCATTAAAGGTGAGTCATAGATGCTTTCGAAACTTAGTGCGAATCAAAGTAGTGAATCTCAATGGTGTTGGGGAACAAAAAGGGTTTGAACTTGACTCTTACTTCAAGAACGGGTTTAAGGATTTGCTTGGCATTTTATGGGTTTGCATTATGAGTATAGAACTGTAATATAATATAAGGAATTATAAGGAATAAAATAAGGAATTCTCTATGAATTGCTTTCTGTGAAGTAATTTTGTGGACGGATATATAAATTAACTTGCATGCTATGTTTTAGACCGAAAATTACAAACAATAATTATATTGCTAAAATTTTTTTAAATTACTTTAAAAGGTTATATAGGATTGTTTTATTATAAGTATGTAGGGTAGCAGATTGTAAATATGCACTCGAACATATAACTTAAACAAACATATACTATACCTTTGTATTAATATAGTATTGTTGTATATTTGTATTCTTATATAAGTAGGATTACTGTAATGTAAGTAAATCATCAGTAAATGAAAGCACTGATGAAGGGTTGAAACCAAAACGTTTTACACTTTAGCATTTTTTTGTGGCCTCCATGGAATAAATCGACATGAGCGTTTGCCTATGTTTTTGTGTGCGGATCCTTGTTTTTTTTCATGTTTCAGTAATAATTTTTTTTTCCAGAAAGATAAAAAAAAAAACAGAATTTCTTTAAAATAGAAATCTTTGTTGTTACTTTTATTGTCCCTTTATTGTCTTAAATGTGACTTACTGTCACATTTGATTAACTTAATGCACCCTTGCTGAATAAAAGTATTAATAAAAAAAAAAAATAACAATAGTGTGGTAGTAGTGGTATTGATCCAATATCAAAAACAAATAATCTCAAATCCATACAGCAATACAGGTCAAAAGTACCAGTTGTTACCAAATCAACACTAAAATTAAAATAATAATAATAATAATAATAATTTTGGTATTGCATTCCTGTAGCTTAAACAGCAGAACATGTCACTAGCAACTCCAAAGTCATGGGTTTGAAAAATGTATACCTTCAATGCAATGCAAAGTCATTTTGGATAAAAGTGTCTGCCAAATACATAAACGTATTGTGACAGCCCTAGTTAGCATCTAGCATAATTCATTACCTTCATCACGGTCATCACATTTCTTACAATTTTTGCAAATAACTGGGAAAAAATTGGGGAAATACTGGCACAAAAAGCATGAGTATTTCACACTAGAAATTGGCATAAAACGTATGAAGCTATACTTCGTCTCTTCAAACGCCAAAGAGTCATCATGGTGTCCTTGAGTCTGCAGGGGCCTCAAGGGTGAGGTAGGATAGCACTATGCAGGGGCCCCTCACTGCTGAGAACACATTAACCCACAAGTCACTCAGCCTCTACCATAACCCGGCTCGCCCTCCCAGCATCGGCTAAAGTTTACCAACATGCTAATGATCCGGTTTCTTTGCTAGATGCCTGGCAGAAGCGTTCGGCTTACATGAAAATCAGATTACTCCCCCTTTATCAGTCAGGGGCTAAAAATAGCCTTCCTCGAGCCCTCGGGCCAATTGACTGTGTCAAGCCTTTGACGTCAGAGCTTGGCCAGCCGAGGTCGCCAGGGCTACCGCTCCTGTTACTGACCAGATGAGCTTAGCATAGACTTCACTAGACACATAGTAGTCTTCCAGGAGAAGAACAGGGTGCTTCCCCATGTATGAAGTTCAACGGTGTCCGCAACAAACAGCTCAAAACATTAGCTAATGAAGCACTCTGTAAAAAATGCAGAAGATAGGCAGTACAGGCTTCAGGGGCTGCATGCAAAAACAAACAGACTGCGTGAACACCGTAGTCTGATTTACAATTGAATGACTCTTATAACTAAGGAAATGCGAGACTAGATGACTAAACAATACTTTTACTGCTAGTTGACAAAAAACTAACATAATAACTAAGCTTGTTTATAGGCTTGCTATAGTAAAACCGGTCAAAATTAATACCGGCTTAAAAGGGAAACATCATGAATGAAACTTACTCAGCAACAACAAATCTTATATCAACATCTTGATGAATACCCTAAAATAACATAGTTGCCGTCAGGTTTTTCTTGCGATGTTGCCACCTGCCATGCAATACAGGTAATTTTCATACACGAGAATCGCGTTCAAACCCGGACGCGCAACAATACCTTGACATGTGCTGACTTGGGTTAGCTTAAGTTTAATTGAGGAATTTGTTTATAATAAGCTATTGAGTTTGTAATTGAGTTTGCATTCAGAATGGGATTCGATTGTTTGAATCATAGATTAAGCAGTACATTTCTTGACTTTCTTTCGAGGGGTTTGTTAGACTAGTCGGTTACAAAATTTCCACTTGAACATTAATGAAATTATTTATGGAGCACATACCTATTTATGAGCTCTATTAATATTGAAACTTGGTTACAGCCATTAAATGTTTTGTTAACATTTTTGTTCACAGTCTAGCGTGTATGCAGCAGCAGCACCTCAGATCAGTAATCAGTCCAAACACAACATCTATGTGACAGACTCCCACATCCCTACGGAAAACTCCTTTGAGGTGATAATTAGCAAGCACGGGGACTATTAAAGACAACCTTCCTATCAACTCCTTCCTGTCCAACAAAAGAAAACGGCAATTCCGTCACAGCTAATGTCTATCCTTTTTCAAACTTCTCATTCATTTTAAATATCACCCGCCTCCAAATTGGTAGTTACTCATCAAGGACCTGTTTTTAAGTTGAAAGGAGGAGATGAAAAACGCATGAAGGACAAAAAAAGAAAAAGGGGAGGCACTCTGGGACTGGAGTTTTCGAGGAAGTCCTCAGTGTGGAGGTTGGGCAGAATGAGGGGGTTTCCAGGCAATTTCCCTCGGAGAGTTCTTACCAAAGTGGAGACTCGACTGATTACGGTATCGCCCACACGTAGAACACATACACAAACTTGCAGACTTATATAAACAGAATCAAGCTTTCATGATGTGTACTGTAAAAGAGAATATAATCAGTATTTCTGTCTTGTTTTCTGGTCAAAATTGGTAAACATCCTTAAAATAAGATAAGTTACTTAAGATGCAAAACTATGCAAGTTGTTGTCACTTGTTTAAAAAAATAAAAATAAAATGGGAAATGAGAAATGTAAAAAAAAAAAAATTAATTCCTGAGAACAACTCTGGAAATATGAAACTTTGCTTCTCAAGTAGCATAAGGATGTTTAGGTATTTTTAATGTAAAATCTCACAAAAATACTAGGGATGCACGATATTAAAGTTCTGGATAATACCAATAAGTCAAGAATTATTTTTAACTGATAAAGACAACATTAAATGACTGACATTAAAATTCCATACTATTTTGCTTAAATAAATGAAAAATAAAACACTAAATACTAAATCAGTCCTTTTAAGGCTACGAGCAAACTTAGTCATCACAATATAATAATACACAGTATGAAAAATGGATATTCATCTTGAGATTTAATAAATATTACATTTTAATTAAATTATTAGTGTTTTTATAGATTACACTTGAGTGTTAGATGAAAGAAAATGTCATCTAAATGTAAAATGAGCATGCACAAATATCCAATCAATAAATAGTTCGGCTGATAACATTTTTAAAATGATTTGTGCACACATACATATACACAACGCTCCATGTTGTATTACAGTTTCTCTGGTGTTTTTCCAGGTGATGTATAAATGAGGACAATGGTGATCTCATCCCAAGGGAAAGGTATAAAAAAGCAAAAAACATTTCCGCAGAGGCACTTACCATGCATTAAAAACGAGGTAAGGGCATTGTAACCTGACAGGATGAAAATAGAAGAGAGAGAGAGAGAGAGAGAGAGAGAGAGAGGTACCTCCTCATTAAAAATAAAAGAAGGCGTTGCATAAGGAATGGGTGAGGTTGGGTGAGCGAGAGAGAAGAGGACAGGAATGAGAGATGACAGACAGAGTAAAACTGGACTAATCAAGTGTCTGGAAGTGGGCCAGAGAATGCTTGAGTAGCCAGATTTACCTTTCATCAGATTATATCGTACTCCATGGATTACGCTAATCGCCTGCTGGAAGAACTAAAAATAGCTTCCTCTCACTCCATGTCACAGGCGTTAAGAGCAAGGTGCCAGTGTGTGTATGTGTGTATATGTGTGTGTTTATCTACACTTGATCTCTTTATACATCAGTTAGCTTAAGTTTGTTTATAAGCAGACGGGCAATTGTTAATCGCAATTCCCAGCTCAGTCGTGTTTGAATTTGACAATAAGACTAGAGCACACGGTATTGTTTAGAATTGTAAAACCGTGACTAGAATAATGAACAGAATAATGTGTCAAAAGTAAATCGCTTCCATTATAATCGATGAATCTGAGAAGTGGCCGGTGCTGTGCATCGAAACAGCAAGTACTTACAAATTTAAAACAAATGTACTAGCATCTTCTTTCGGAGGATGCGTCCTCCGGAGGTCACATTTGTCAGCCGCATACGTCATTTAGATGGTCTTTCTTTCTTTCTTTTTCGTTATTAATTAATTATGCTGGAATGACCCTGGCCCTCTTCCAGACACAATAAATAAATAAATGTCTGAGCACTTTCCAGAACCTACTTCTACAACCACAGCAGATAATCATCTGGAGAGACCCACCCGTGCAAAAGTAGGCCCATGGAAGACATTTATCACACTAACGAATTCTTTTTCACATTTTGGTCAAAATAATGAAATCCAAAGAATAAATCATACTGCCTTTTTCAAGCTATGTATTGAAATAGCTGCCCCATTTCCACCGTAGCAGGGGGTCTTTCCTGGCTTCAAACTCCTTCCACCCGTCTTACTCGCTTTCCTCTACACCTTCGCCTCCTCCTCATCCTCCCCTCCCAGAAGAGATTAAACACAAGCAGCGACAGAACAGTCTGCCTGTGAAAAGCGCAGCTATAAATAGCCCTGGATTAATAATGCTCTGGGGGGAGCATTTAGGATGCTACATTTCCAGGCGGCTCTCTGTGCATCTCTCTCTCGCACTGTTCGCTCTCTTCCATCTTGCTATAGACGTCGGTGATGAACGCGGTGTGCAGTTTCTTTGCAGAGATGGCCTTTGACCTGAGGACCCTCATGAAAAGCATGCCGATGGCCTGTCAATAATGTGATTAAAGACTATCCATAGATGTGAACCGATGTGCTATGATCTAAAGTCGCATCTAACCAGATAATAATCTGTCAATGAGTTACAGAATCTAGTCGAAGCACTAAAACATTTTTAAGGATAACTTTCCAGTGAAAAACTGTGCTTAAGTTGACATCTAACCGCCATATCCTCAGGGACGTCGTCCCTCATGGCAGCAACAACCTAACGGTCTCCTTTCCTCTCTCCCAAAGGGCGGTCCTTTTGTTTTCAGAGCTCAGCTGAAAGAGAAACTTACAGCTGACACAATTTCCTGCTTTCATTCCAGCCAGGAGAGCTTTATTTTAGCAGTCAGTCTAAAGCCCTGTTGTGCAGAGACAAAGAGAGATGATGACAAAGAGGAATAGGTAGAAAAAGAACTAGAAATGTTTTGTAACTTTACAAACTTATTTGTCTGTCACAGTCTGCAAGAAACAATTTATTGAATTATATTAACTTTTTTTTTTTTTAAGTATTGAAAAGTTTTTCAATTTTGAAATTCTCTGTATTTATTCTAATAATAATTCTATATCACTTTACATATAAGGAGAAAAAGTGAGCAAGAGAAGTATATATTAATATTGTTAGAGAAGGCTACAAAATTTATATTTAATATATAATTTAACATTTAAATGCAATATTTTTTAATGTAAGGGGCGTAACATTTCCGTCACACGCTTGAGGTATTCGGCCAATCACAACGCACTGGATAGCTGGCCACAGCACACCTCGCTTTTCAGACTGATGAGCTATTTAAAATCGACGCGTTTCAGAAATTTTTGAACCTTAAACCGCATAAACATATTTCATTACACCAAATACACAAAATAATGTTCTTTTTAGCAATATATGACCCCTTTAATGTGATAGAAAAGCCTGATGCTTTGCATAAAATAAAGATACAGAATTCATAATTCATACATTTAATTCATAAAGATACAGAATGGAGAACCAGCGCCGTTACGGTGGAAACAGAATAACAGAGACTGGTCGATTACACGTGAATTACTTCTGTTTAATGTTGAATTTTGTTTCTAATGTTTGTTAAACGAGATTAAATATAGGCAATATTTATAGCCTATTAAAAATGATATAAACAATGCTGTAAATGATAAATAAAGGAAAATAAAGGAAGTTATCATGCAAACCAGTGGTTGTGTGGAGTATTTTAGAAAAGTTTAGAGGATTTAAGCTAATCTGTAAACCTTACTTAATGTATGAAGTAAAAAAATAAGCTAGTAATATAGTAAAAATGAATAAACCCATTAGCTGGGTTAAATCAACCCATTATGCTGGGTTAAATAAACAACCCAATTTGCTGTGTAAATTTAACCCAAGATGGGTTCTGTACTATATTTACCCAGCCCTTGGGTTAATAACAACCCAAACTGGGTTGTTTTTAACCCAGTGTTTTTTAGAGTGTACCTCCGTGTCAGCTTTGTGGTTTCATTGATGGTATTAATTTGTTTTGTAATGCTTTTATGTTCATAATCATACTGTTAAAATACTGAGAACAAAAATAAACACACATTAACACATGTTCATAATTGTATGTATTTAGTATCTTGAAACTCCCCAGCAGTGTTTTGAGCTCAGATAAGATAATGGTCGTAGAGCGCCCTCAGGCGACCATTACTTTTACATCAGAATGAATACGCTACCTACAGGTGATTAACGAACATTTTTAAAATAATCCACCAAATTATCATCATTTTAAGTTAACAACAATGCCACCTCAGTAAATTAGTAAAATATTAAACTGAGTTATTGCCTACATCATATATTTTAATATAATGTATGAAATAAACGTTAAAGCAGAAACAAGAAAGATGTAAATGCCATCTCTTATTCAAACTCGCTCGCTCCCGCTCTCTCTTCCAGCTCGTCGCTACTCAGCATTGGATTGTGGGAAATAGTGCTTCAGCGAGTGTACATCGGTTGTATCGAAATCAGAATGCATCGTGTGTAAAAAGTAGTTCACTCAGAATTTGGACCGCACTACAAAATGGCTGACACCTGATATAGTGCACTATATAGTGGATAGGGAGTGGTTTCGGACACAGCTCATGACGGAGGCAGAGGATCAAACCTGTTCCAGAATTCTTTCTGCACTTTCACGTTTTGAATCCCAAGTGTGGAAACACTTTGGATTTTACACACTGCCGGGAAAACATGACTATATGACTAAAACGGTATGCAAAGTAACATAGCACTTTATTTTATTTCAGAAAGTATTTTTTCTACTCATTTTGTTGAACATTTGACTATTATATTTATGTGCAAGTTCAGGGTTTTGGTACTAGAAAGTTTCATGGTTCAAGGTACTTTAAATATACACTATGTATGTGTATGCTCCTGAAATAAAAGTTCAGAAAGATGTGATGCATTGTTTTTGTTTTTGTCTCTTTTAAGGGTATAATCAAGTATTTCAATTTTTTTCCCATGGTCTAGAGTAAAAAACAAAAATCGCAACACATAGCAATATCGAATCGGAATACTTGTAGAATCTAAATTCTTTAAAAAAAAAAAAAAATTCGCAATACATATCGTATCGGCACCCAAGTACTGTGATAGTATCGAATCGGGAGGTAGGTGTATCGTCCCATCCCTACTATCTATCTATCTATCTATCTATCTAAATATATATATATATATATATATACATATATATATATATATATACACACGTATATATCACATCCCTATAAGAAAGACAGAGAAAGAAGACAAAGTGAGCAAGAAAAGCTAAGGACACTGAGGAAGGACCTCAAGGACAGTCATTAATAAATGTGCCTGCACTTCCCTCTGTTCTGCAGAAACATCTCTGTTGGTAAGCTTTGGGACACAGCAGTGAATCATGGGACGTGTTTCCCCAGCACAGAAATAAACTAGAGGCTGAGAAGGTGCAGACCTGTGATATATTAAAACAGAGACCGTACACACACACACACACACACCCACTCGCAGCAAGAGCGAGATAAATTTGTACTATAAACCAACAATCTTCAGGACAGAATGGAAAAAAAAAAGCAAAATGTATCAGGAGTCCATGGTGGTTTGCCTTCAAATAAAATCTGACAGTGGAAACCACACGGCAATGAGCAATTAATCGCTGTAAGAAAAAGTTGCAATCAATCAATTAAGACTTTAGTGCAAGGGTGAAATTTTCAGAAATGAGAGGACTGATTACTTTTCCCTTAAATGTGCTTCATTTTTATAAATAGTTTGCGGTTTCATATTGATTTGACTGCTTTTTGACTGAAACGGGCTCCTGCATCTGCAGCCTCCCTGGAGGAACCGTTTTTTTTATTTGAGCTCTACAGGCGCTTTCTACCATCCCCCTGTTTTAAAGTCTATTTTGCAGAGAGCCCGGCTTACGTCATGGTTATTTTCTTTAGCAACGGTACACCAGCTACGCTTCAGAGAAACGAGCGGGAGAGATGGAAAGGCAGAGAGAGAGAAAAAAGCATGAATATTACTTTCCAGAAATAGCACATAGCGACGTGCGGTAGGCTGCCGTCAAATCTGTTCTGCATCCTCTCCTTGTTAACGGCACACAGATGAACGAGAGCAAGGGAACTAGGAGAGAGTGAGAGAATCAAATAGAGTCCGTCAGATCCAGCCAATGGTTTGGTGACATTGCCACCGAAACTGTGGGGAAGAAGAAGAAAAAAAAGAGGTGCAGGAAAGTTGGGTGCTACATTTACATCCATTGGAAGAGCTTCTTGGCAGCTTAAACTTGGGGTTTCAAGCTGGTAAGGGAGAGTTACAAATAGCCAGTGTGATTTATGGGCCCCAGGAACCTCCGATGCCTTGGCAGGCCTAAAGGAGGGGTAGATCCCCTCGCTCTGGGAAAACAAGAAACCAGCAGTTCTTTGGTGGCCAAAAAAAGACAGCTGTAAAAATGGAAAGAGAGGGCTTGTGCACCGCATGATGTTAGTTCATAACGACTCTTGATCCATAAGACATGCGGACGATGACGTCAATTAAAGTCGATAATGACACTGCTGGAAATCAACAATGTTTATCGGCTAATGCATGTCGATTTGTTCACGTCATGCATGCTGAATGGTGCTATTTTCTATTTTAGCGAGAGAACAGAGATTTTATTTTTTATTGTTGGCCTTTTAATTATTTACAGGACAGTTGAGAGAAGGCAAGAAATGATGGGAATAGAAGGGCTAATGGTATTGGGATATGACGCCAGTTCTAGCACATGTACTAATTGCTAGACTCAATTTTTATTCCTACTTATACTACTTGCATGATGACTAGTTTTATTAGTAGACTAGTTAAGGCTGCTATGGCCGATTACCAATAAACAACTGGCAATTGAGAAAAAGAAATCAATTACCATTAAGTAATTGATTTATATATTATTATTATTATTACTACTATTATTATTACTATTAAAAACTAGAAAATGTCATTATTAAAAAAGTAAAAACAAACATAAAAACATAAAAAAATAAAAATAAAATCAATAATTTTAAATGCTAAGCAAGAATTTAAGATTCACAACATTATAATGCACATCATGAAAAAGGATCTTCTAAAGATTACCTTTAACAGTGTTATTAAATTAATATTGTTATAAAAATTTACCTTAGATGAATATTAAATCATGACAAAGAAAATCTTAATGTAAAGAAAATAATTGTGGAAAATTGTTTTTTTTTTTTTCAGGATATGTTGATGAACAACATTTGTTTGAAATAGAAATGTTTTATAACTAAATTTATTTAAAGTCACTTTTGATCATTTTAATGCATCCTTGCTAAATAAAAGTATTAATGTCTTTAAAATAATAATAAAATAAAATAGGTTAAAACTAAGTGTTAAAATAGGCAAAAATGAGCATACACTATTAAATATTCATAAATATGCTGGCTATGGATAAGTCAATATTGAAAATGTAATTGTGCATGTTAAATTCTCTCAAAATTTACATTCAAGTTACCTTTGCCATCTAATGCTCACCTAATATTATTATTTAATAAAAGTTTTTAAAGTATTTAAAAAAAAGACTAATATTTTAATAACACTGTTAATGGAATCTTTAGCAAATCTCTAACTACTGCCATTTACCTGCTTAATGGTAATGGTATTGGCAGAACTAGTCAACAAATTGGTGCAAGTCTCATTAGCCGCAATGCGTTGGTGTGTTTTAAATGACTAAGCCATGACTGAATAAAGGCTTTTTTATATTCTTCAAAATTGATATGGTTTTAAAAATTGGTGCAACCCTTCACTTGGTCCACCAACTCAATTTCCCATCACCCCCCCCTCCTTCACCATCAGCCCCAAAAACAGTGTCCCATTCAACAGCGAAACCTCTACCAATCATACCGTGAGCTGCGTATGCCCAACCGCCATTCCTTAGGGCTCTAGTTCAAATGGGACAACCTTTCATGAACAGGAAAAAAAAGCAGAGAAGAAGAAGAAGCCGCATGCAAAGCATAAACATTCAGACGATGAAATGTCATCGCTAAGTAGCAGGCTGAGTGCCGGCCACTGTTTACAGGTTCTATAAATGCACCAGCATTGACGTCAAACACTTGCATGAGAGGAATGTTGTTTTCTGGGTAAACTTCAATGTGTGGTGCGGAATTCATCTCACACCACTTTTTAGAAAGAAGCAAAGAGGGGGTTGCAGGGTGTATTCCAGCAGAAAAAGAGGGTTTTTTATTCAAAAAAGACGTGAAATTATATATATATATATATATATATATATATATATATATATATATATA
>NW_015552706.1:226594-227511 GCF_001515605.1 Sinocyclocheilus anshuiensis | reverse complement strand
ATGGTGGTGAGATGTTAGAACTGATTCATTTTCAAATGGTGGTTGCAGTACCTTCACTGCACCAATACTATTTTGAAAGCATTTTGGGGTGGGATGGGAAAAACTCCTCCAGATTATTAACATTATTAATATTAAGTCTCAACAGCAAAGAAACAGGTGGCCCACAAAAATGACCATTCCTGACAAAATACCACCAAATTTTTCAGTTTCAATGACTTCTCTGGAATGAACTGCAGCACATTCAATTCTTGGCATGTGTCGCAGAAAGGTTATTCCTTTTCTTATTACACTATTTCCAGAAAAGGATATTAAAAGATATCAGGAATTTAAAGGCATGGGTCATTTGGCAAGAGGCAAGAACAACAAAATAGTCTGCATCTTACAGTCTCTGAACCATACTACCACTTATTAAGACGAGAAGGGAAAAGAAGATGAGGAGGTAAATGAAGAAGTGGAAAATCATCCTTCACTAGCAGAATATCAAATAAAAAAGTTGGCGGCACGTGTCACCAGAGCCCTGGCATGCGACAAAGATGAAATGCACAGACAGGTTAAATAATACTTTCCTGCTAAATCTTACAGTACAAATGACTGAAAACTATCAATCTACACATCAGATCCACTACAGAAATACTGGATGTGGCAAGCCGACAACATACAGCAGCCAAAAATTCAAAACCATTGTTTTTTTTATGAATGCATGCACATCGCTGCCATTATTGAGTGCTCATCGATGGCACTCGGGTAGAATTTTAGAGGCTACACACAATTCTTTAATGCCACTTACATAATTTTCCATTAAAATTTTTTTTATTCATATTACATATCAGTTTTGGACACTGAGGGAATTTGGAGAATTTGCCTGATAAATGAGTACATGATGATAAAATGTGTGTGTGTGGGGGGGGGGGGGGGGG
>NW_015552706.1:202651-226558 GCF_001515605.1 Sinocyclocheilus anshuiensis | reverse complement strand
TGGGGGGGGGGGGGGGGGGGGGGTTTACACCGATGTGGCACTTTTGAATTACTGTAGGCCATAAGGAATCACCCAGAAACCACCTAGAAATGCCCTATCCTGAACACCCTACCAACAATGATATAAAGAACAGACTTGCTGTAAAGAGGCCTCACCACTCACCAAATTTATACATACTGCTGTCTACAATATCTTGCATCCAGAAATATCCCTGAGCACCATAATAGGACTAGACTATACTAAAACACAATAACAGGCGATAGTAAAATGAGACCAATGAGATATTATTAGCTCATGTGTAGGGTACAAACAGAACAGCTTGCAGTATATACATATTCTATTTCCACTCGGCTGCACAATGCCCTCCTCAATCTAAACTGAATGCTTCCAATGTCCGCTATGATCTCCTTATAATGATCTACTGATGGAGTACATTTTAATATTCATTGTTTTCCATGTTGAGCATATTTTTGTAATTTTTTGCGTCACCCTCCCATTGTTGTCGATGAGGAACTTTTGTAACCTGTCAAATGAACACCTACACAAACACAGAAAATCGATAACTGCAAGACAAAAAGAGCAACAGATAAACAACTGATCATTTGAATCATCCACTGAATCACTGATTGACTGACTCATGTTTGTTTCATTTAGATCGTCTGTCAACCGCGACATCAAGTGCACTGTAGTTTGAGAACAGATCTCAAAGTAGGTGTTGAAAGGCTATAAAGTGGGTGGGGCTAATGCATTCCCATAGTGCCCTAAAAGCTCCAGTTGCCATTCAAGACATGGGGTGAGACCATAGCCCTGTAAACAGCCGCAACATGCCTGGTGTTTATTATAGCACGGGGCATCACTGGGGAGACATAGCTGACTAGCCGTGGTGGGAACGATACAGCTAAATTTAGAGGAGCTCTTAATTTTGGCAACTATAAGTAGTAAGCAAACTTGGTATGCAAATGAAAGTTCAAGACTAAAAAGCCCTAAAGTTTACCTTACTCTTGGCCTTACAAAATCAAAATTCACCATTTATTATTTCTGCATTATTCGTTCCAAATAACAATAACAATAAAGTCGGTCTGAAAGCGATTTTCCTTGTAATCTGACATCATCAATCCATCTTACTTTTTAGCTCCTCCACTCCAACCACACTGCTCCCTTTTGAAGCATAAATGAAAGCATTAGTAAGAATGTGTTAAAAACTACATACCAATAAGTTTCCCAGCAACAGTGTGTTTAATTAATGTGGCTAATTTATAGGTGTATCATTTGCAGCTTGTTGCAAAAAAAAAAAAATATATCAGCATCTTTGTTTAGATCATGATTAAAATGCAGTGGTTGCCTCTAATCTTACATGGAAAGAGCCTAGACAAAGCCTTATTTTGTTTATATGAAGAGATTTATTTTATTTGTGTTACTTATTTATTTGATTTGGGGGTTTGTTTATTACATTATTACATTATATTTCAATTTTGTCATTTAGCAGACACTTTTATCCAAAACGACTTACAAATGAGGACAATAGAAGCAATCAAAACCAACAAAAGAGTAATTATATGTTATAAGTGCTATATTAGTATATTAGTGTTATATTTAAATTTCACAAAGAAACATGCAGCATGTTGTCCAAGCAATAATAAAAGGACACATTTAATTTATAATTTGTCTTAAATCTCATTTTGTTAAAAAAAAATTGTGAATCGCATCGAACCGTGAGTTGAGTTAATCGTTACATCCCTACTTGTAAGCCATCAGAAAAAAAAACAAACAAACAAAGACAGATCAAAATAAATGTTTAAATGAAAAACAAAAGATTACAGAAGTCCAATGGGTTGCTACCATAGCACTTAGTGTTTCACATAGACTTTAACACTGAGTCAGCGCCTTTTGCACATGACCATCTATTGGCAACGTTTTCCCATGCCAAATGGCAGCATGGTCTTGCATGACAATCCCAGACTGTTTGGCTAAATCCATTAGCTAGTTTTGGCATATAACGCAGATGCCACGTGCATACCCAACACGCCACCCAGAATCATTGATGTAGCATTGTTTGCATGTCCCATTTCTAACCAAAAAATATTGATATTGCTGCACTGACATTTAGGAAATTTGCCAGAGATATTAATATGTGCTTTATCAGAGGAACATAAATGACAACATATCTAAAGCATCTAAAGAGTGTAGGTGAGTCAGGGGACCACCAGCATCTGGATGTGACATCTTTATGTCAAAGCCATGCCATTGATTTATAAATCAGCACCCGATTCAATGCATTTATGCAATGTTTTGGCTCCAGTGTTGGCAGTTTCAGTCACTGATTTGAAAGATACTGTTCTTTGCTTTTGTTTGAAGTGACTGACACAATACAAACTGCTATTAAAGTCTATATTTCTGCTACGCAGTTTAAACACAGACCACAGAACAAAGGAGGTTCAACAGTATGAATTTCTTTCCAATCACAGCCGTTTAATCTTGGCAGGGATTTTCTTCCTTTTGAATTCAACAGTTTAAAGTTACATTCTAAAGTGTTCTTTTATTCTCTAGGGCTGTTTTACAGTCACATATTTTCAGTGAGATAAAAGCTCGGACAAGCAGCCACTGGTCAGTCATCAAATCTGCAATCCACCTAATCCATAATGATTCAGCATGATGTTGCAAGGCTTTTTCCATTACATAACGCAGGTATAATTAATTAAAAACCTCCTCAGGGAGTATCGACTTATAATGATTCGATCCCAGTTCAGCAAGTTTAGAAGATCAGCTCAGCTTATCCTGTAAATTTGTCCTAACTTGCAAAATCTAAAAAAAAGAAATGTTCCAGGGGAACTCATTTGGCCTCAATCATAAAGCACTTAATGGTGCACTATTTTTGGACCAATATCAGAAAATTTTTTGTAGAGTTTGCAAATTCAAAAGTGTCTGCTTAAAGGGGTCATGTGATGTTGCTAAAAAGAACATTATTTTGTGTATTTGGTGTAATGAAATGTGTTTATGCGGTTTAGGGTTCAAAAAACACATTATTTTCCACATAATGTACATTATTGTTTCTCCCTTTATGCTCCGCCTTTCTGAAACGCGTTGATTTTTACAAAGCTCATCGGTCTGAAAAGCGAGGTGTGCTCTGATTGGCCAGCTATCCAGTGCGTTGTGATTGGCCGAATACCTCAAGCGTGTGACGGAAATGTTACGCCCCTTACAATACTTTGATGCCCTGTCAGGCCGGAGCGTAACATAAAACCATGTCTGCATTTGTGATCGGAGAAATGACAAACAACAAGCGCTACTCTACACTGCCCAAAACTCGCGTTTGAATCATCAGTGGCAAATTCTTTAAATATAAAAAAATGTACTTACAGTCTGTGAGTCAGAACAGCCGGCATTGTAGTCTACTCTACCAGGATCAGGAAACAGTCCTCCATAAAAATGTGCTGCACACATCTGAATATTTGGGTTGAAGTGTTCTGGAACAGTGTTGTAAATACAACTTAACCACTGATTTCTAGTCGTGTCCTCTTTTGGAAGGCCAAACAAAGTAGTTTCGCTTTCCCAACGAAACACAGCATCACACACAGCCGGGCTTGCGGCAACCACATGTGACGACCCCGGGCTGGACTCTGCTTCGTCCACAGTGAAAGCCGAACCGGCGATCCACAGCACGAAGTTGATGTATTTCCTCAGCGACCAGTGTCTCCACAGCATGGCGGTGGCGCCAACAATACTACAGCGAGAATAAAAGTTACGCCTTCTTTCTTTGCATGAACATCTGGGCGGCGTTATGCAAATCTTCTGATCAGAAGATAAGATCATAATATGAGAATAGAAAAAGTGAAGGCATATCATTTTTATTATTGTATTATTATATATATTTTATTATTA
The DNA here is from genome assembly GCF_001515605.1 of Sinocyclocheilus anshuiensis. Classification (NCBI taxonomy): domain Eukaryota; kingdom Metazoa; phylum Chordata; class Actinopteri; order Cypriniformes; family Cyprinidae; genus Sinocyclocheilus; species Sinocyclocheilus anshuiensis. The sequence goes on along the minus strand of NW_015552706.1, from coordinate 222,679 downwards.
TAATATTTATTTTTTTAAGAGGCAGTTAGATGCTCACGGAAGAGATGAGTTTTCAGTTGTTTGTTGCAGATTGTGAGGCATTCGGCTGTCCGGATGGAGTAATACAATTCTCATTTTCTTGGATAGCACTGTCAACACTAGACTGAACCCTTACAGTAACACATTCAGTCTAACTGTTACTCCAAATCAACAGAAAACTGCCTTAATAAATTTCAAACCAGTATGAAGGGGTTCCTTTTACAGTTAAAGAGGTGAATGACTCGAAAATAACAGCGTATCTATCTATTTGAACAGTTGACAGATAAACAGGCCCGGTGCAAGGAAAGGAAGCGGCTGCACACCCACACACTGTTATAGTCATTCCTCTGTGTTGATTCAAGCGCAGGTGAGAGATGGCCGAACCTCACAAAGCTCTGACGGGAATGTTGACGTCACTTCTTACAAGGACGAGAGACAAGTTTACTCAGCCAAAATAAGGCTGAGAGCCTCTCGAACTCTGAGGAACCAAATTATATCATTTTAAACATCTTACAACATAAAAAACAGTAACAATTTATTCTACAGTATCCCTGTTACATGTACTTACTATAGTAACAACCCTCTACATTGCGAGTAAATCACTCGCATATGCGACTAAATCTTACTCTGGGCGACTAAATTATGTCTAATATTAGCCAATTGCTAATAAATTCTCAGATTTTACTCGCCAGTGTGTGAGTTGGAGGCTAAGTATAAGTTCAGCTCAGATATATTTTCACTCGCCGAACACTCTCTGACTGAGCACTTCAGAGTTTCACTCTCCACCAAGCGATCTGTGCTGTTTTTCAGTTCATCTGAATGGATGTGCAACGCACCTGTGTTTAACCTACCGTAAACTCTAGTGTGAAGGCGCACGACTCGCCGTCGCTTTGTTTCACACACACGCAGCGAGGCCAATGGCGATTCAATTGCCAAGGTGTCCGTAGAGGGCTGAGTAATAACAGTAAATTATGTATAATTACATGCAAAACCCCTAAACCAAACTCTAATCCTAACCTCAACCCTACCTTAAGTACATGCTGTTAATTAACATTACTCAGTATTTAAAGAGACAATTCACCCAAAAATGAAAATTCAATCATCGTTTACTTGAACGAAAATTCAAGTCGTTTCAAACCTGTATCAGTTACTTTCTTCAGCTGAACACAAAAGAAGATATTTTGAAGAATGTGGGTAACCAAACCACTGACTATTTTTCCCCCACTATGGAAGTCAGTGGCTACCAGCAACTGTTTGTTAACCCACATTCTTCAGAATATCTTCTTTTGTGTTCAACACACGGAAATTAACTCATACAGGTTTGGATAGGACATTAAGGTGAGTAAATGATGACAAAAATTACATTTTTGGGTGAACTATCACTTTAAATCCCTTTAAACAAAGACACCGGAAACTAAAGTGCAATAAAAAAAAAAAACAGTTGAAAGTCAAGTCCTTAAGTTGAAAGTCACAATGGTCATTTTGCAACTGACACAACACATTTGCGTCTACCGGGTTTAACACTTACAAGAGCATTCAAAACCACAAGGTTGACCATATTAACTTAACAAACTTAAAAGATTAACTAGCCTAGGAGAATGCAATGAGAAAATGTGCAAAAGAGTGACGTTGATTGTGCTACTGCGTAAAGGAAAAGCAGCCACATTTGTTTAAGGATGCCCAATCCAGGTTAACACTATGACCCTCGTGGTTTTACCCAAACAGAGTTTGACCCAGACAAAACAAAGTCAAGATGTAGCCACAGCACTACTGTTGTTCTTTCAAACAAACATCAACAACGTTTGACTTCAAAGAAGCTTCAATTGCAGGCAATGCCAGCACGTTTCTACCTCCCACCCTTCTTTCTTTTTCAAAACAACACACGTTTCTTCATGCATGCTTGCGCTTGTGCATCTGCTGCTCTTCAACTCACCGGTGCTGGGCATGCTGGTGCTTCTGGACTGAGAAAGCAGCTCCACGTGTCGCTCTCTGCCGGACGTGCTGTCTGAAGAGAAGCAGGATTCGGTCTCATAGATTGTCTGCAACATCGCGCACAGTCCCGGTACGGTTGGCTTCAAAAGCATGCCAGTCTCGAAATATCGCCACTCAATTAATGCAAAAACAAATTAACATGGAAAAGGAGATGCCAACCCACTCTCCATCCAAAAAAGTCAAATATGCAAACACATTTGAAGGAAGAGGGGAAAAAAAAAAGCACCACTTCCTTTATCAAAAGGTACACGCATGCAAAGAATCGAAAATCGCTTTGCCCGTTAGTTCCATGGTTCAATTGTTTTTTTTTTTTTCAATAAACAAATGCAATCAGAACAGGTATCCGTGAAAGGAAACACCGTAGACAAATCCTCAAACTGTCCACTCAAACTAGCAGCTTTACGGCCACACAAACGAGTCTATTCATACACCACATCACCTTCTTGTCTAATTGTCGATGTCAGAAACAAACTGCTAATTCACACCGACAAGTCCAAGTGTGGCTTGTATCCAAGACCCCGGTCTGAGCGTTCCTGTATCCTGCAAACGTCTGAAGTCACGCATGTGGTATCGGCGGACTCCAAAAGAGCGACTTCCCCATGACGAAATGCGACGGGATGAGATGAAAGCGACAGAACCGGAGAGACGATCACTAAGTAGATCACTGGGATACTTTTGCCTGCCAGTCCCTCTGTTCCTTCCTTCCCCTCGCCTCTCCGTACAAGTCCTCGCTTACAGCACAGCACACAAGTCACTCTCCTGACGAATGGGCTTAAACTGAACCGTCCGACTGTTTCGTTTAGTGCGTTTGTGTTGCTTTTGTGTAATTGTTCAAAGCCGAATCTCTGCACCCTCACCCGCTGGGTGAGGCGAACGGGAGAGCAGAGGTATAGAGACGTGGAGTTTACAAACAGACTGGAGCTGCTTCAGGCTGCTGGAAATAGCTGGCGAGCGACAGGGGAGAGGTGGGACTGTGCTATAAATAGAGTCGGGAGCTGAGAGCTCGCTCGGAGAAAGAGAGAGAGAGAGGAGGGGGGTAAGAGAGAGAGAGAGATGGAAGATGGAAGAGAGGGGATGGTCGATTGTTTATCATGTAAATAAAGGAGCCAAAAAAGAAGCCAATGAATCAGACACAAGACCGTGACAGGACTGGAGGAGTGAGACCAAACTGAGTTTAACTCGATAATACGAGCCAGCACAAAGGCAAACGAGATACAAAACAACACGAGCGCTGCTAGGTTTGTGCCAATGCACGCTATAATGAATGGAACTAATTCATGCGTTTGAAACACAAGCGTTTATATCTACACTTTTAGTACAGAGGACTGCTTCCTTCATACAGAAGGAATCTGCGTCAGCACTATTGACACAGAGAACACAAGGGTAACCGTTTCACAAGCGCATGTGGGTCAAAAGACTAGGGCGGCCAATGCAGCATTACCAAACCTGTGATATGCCAAGCGCTGTAATCTCACTCTATTTATCATTCAAAGCAAAAACAACTCAAAAAGTGAATTGCAAAAAATAAACAGTAAAATAAGTAGTGAATAAAACAAAGGAAAAATGTGTAAAAATTGTGTTCAAACTATATTAAAAAATATATAAAAAATGACAACTGAAACATTTAAAAATATATATTTAATTATATAATATATTTAATTTATTAGCTCATTATGTATTAATACAAATAAAACTTAAAATATTAAACAAACATAAAAATATGTATTAATAATAAACTAAATATGTTTATATGTATTAACATATAAAACATTTTCAATAAATAAATACAATTACATAAACTGCACTTAAAATAAATTTAAAACAAATATTTAAACATTCATTTAGCAAAATAAATGTACTGTAATACAATATAATTATTTAATGAAGTGTGCAAAAATGCACCAGGGCTTTAAATGTAATTTTTTTTCAGTTTTAAAGTTTTAACAGCCTTGAATAAATAAAAACAAAAATAAACATTTAAATATGTATTACATAAAAATGATTATTAAGTGTGCAAAATGAACAAGGCAATGCAATTACATTTTTTTTTAAATAAATAAATTGATATAAATTGCACTTAAATTAAATTTAAGAAATAAATATTTAAACATTTAGTAAAATTAAAAATGATTTTTTTTAAATATTAAAAATAAATATTTAAACATTTAATAAACTAAATTTTGTATACTATTACCATTTTATCTAATGAAAATGAACAGCCATTGAATTAAATGTTTTTATATATATTAAATGTAATATGTGGCTCCTGTGTTGTTGAAAGTCAATTTTCTAATTGATAATGAAGACTTACACAATTTCAATATTTAAAAAGACCACATTGATGTTTGGAGGTGAATTTAAATCAGTAATGTACTAAATCTTTGTTATGTTAGGTGTGGGGGCAGCATAATGCATCCACTGTGAATTGCACCATTGATTTCATGCCCTCTGGGTTGATATATGACAAGGTTATCGGGCATCGATGTTCCACATCAGTTTATGGACCCACTGCCTAATGCATGCTCATCGCATTTATTATCCAAGACGGACTGACCTGTTGCACAAGCACAAAGCTCAAAGACGTGTCAAGACTAAATAAAGAGGAAGAATCAAATCTGAGACCACACAGTTTTCTTACAATGATGGCTAAACATTTCATGCAAGGAAAGTTGGTCCCAGACCAATATTAAAGGGCAAGATTTATCCAGAACGCCTAAATTAGACCTCTGACGTGTTTTTCTTAGAGCAGTCTGTCACTATGACCACTAGTGTGTTGGAGAATTAAAATGGATTTGGCTCAAGAGCAGGCAACAATCAAAGAGAAGATTTGACAAGCACTTGTTTGAAAAAAAGACGCATTTAAAAACAACATGGAACAGATGTGCATGTACCCAGCATCTCCAATCATTGCCTGGCCATAGGGCGTGATCTAAGAGGGCTAATACAGGTTGTGTGTGTCTATTTACTCAGGCGAAATCAAAGCACTTCAACATTAAATGTTTTGGCACCCATAGCAGGGCTAACACATCATTTGTACCAAGGCTGAAAATAGAAACATGTTTTGTGAGGCATGATTTGTCCATGAGCAATTGACAGCATGCAGCATGATAAAAAAAAAAAAAAAAAAAGATAATAATAAATACAATTATATAAATAGATATATTAAAACATTTATTCAATAAAACAAATGTAATATTTTATTATTCTAATGAAGTACGCAAAAATGCAGTTAAAAACGCATACAATTTTTATTTTTAATTACGATTTTTAAGTAAATAAATAAATACATAATGGATTTAAAATAAACATTTAAACATTTAATAAAACAAATATATTTTTAATACTATCATTTTTTGTTATCTAATGGATTGTGCAAAAAATGCATTTAAAAAGGCATTACATTTCCATATTTGATATTTTATTTGTAATTTTTAAATAAAAATGAATCAAATTTAAAATAAATATTTAAACCTTTATTAACACAAATGTAACATATTAATTTTTTATTATTATTATCATTATCTAATGAAGTGTGCAAAAAAAATGCATTTAAAACACATTAAATTTAAATGCTCAAATTTAAAATTTTACCTAAATTTTTTGCACCTAATAAATCATATTAAAAATAAATATTTAAACATTTAATACAACAAATTCAATGCATTAAATAATTAAATTAATATATATGAGTTTATATATATATGTGTGTGTGTGTGTGTGTGTGTGTGTGCAGCGCATGCTTGCATCTTGAAAACCGCTTAGACTCTGCACTTGTTGCTCTTTAAGTTACAAGCATGCTTAACTGCTATCTGTCCCAGAGATGCATGGACGTCAAACATTTTACATAGTCCTTTCAACTTCAGTCTCGCCTGTTGGCTTTAGTGTCCAGCCGCCCCTGTTATTTATAAGTGGATGTACCTTTTGGGCTTTCTGACGTTAGTTGGGCTTATATTTCGCCATGGGAAGGTGGGGGGAGCGCACCACTTGTTTTTTAAGCCCCTTTTTCAGCAAGTGATGAACTCATGTTGGTAATGTCAAGGACTTTGGCAGCAGACTTTGTTTGACAGCTAGTCTCTCGCCTTTAGCCAGACCTGACCCAATTAAGGCCAACCCAAAGCGAGCCGTAACCTTTCACCACCGGGTTCTGAAGGAATCTTGGACGATGGAGAAGAATGGTAAATAAATGTGGCCGTTACTCACTGTGGCTGCGGACAGATGGGCTAAATGTGCGCTGAAGCTTCTGGAGCATGTGAACTCTCTTTCTCTCTCTCCCAGCCTAAATAACATTGACTATATTAGCTCACACTTATGAGCCCACAAAAATAGTCTCGGTTTGGATGGGATTAATTAAAACAAAGCCAAGAAAAACACAGCGGTTTCTCACACAGATAACCAACTCTCTTACCGAGGACTGTCCTGTGACCGCTGCCATGTTAGGAAAATGTATTTGAAGTATGCTAAGGCAAGCATCACTATTACTGTAGGGTTAGCGGTTTGTTCTAAATCCCCAAACCCTAAATATTCAAGTTTTACATTTATTCGTTTAGGTTTGCAAATGACAAAACTCATCACACACTGTGCGGATTGTAGAGAAGAGGTGTGATATTTTCAAAGTGATCTGGCTAAAAACTTTCACTTTGGTTGACTATAAAATGGGTGAAAAATACCAAAAGACAGAGCAGAGGTACGTGTAACAGGGGGGAAAAAGGAATTATTATTAGAAAATAATATATTATTATAAAAAAAAACAAACCTGTTTTTCCCCATTCGATGTCTATACAATAATAATACTACTAATAAAAAAAAAACAATTTTTAAATTATTTGATAAAAATCAAAGAAATCAATAAAGAAATGTATAATTTATTACTTTTATAACAAAAAAATAAAGGAATTACTATTACAATAATACACTGCACTGTACAATAAAAACACAAGTATTTAGAAAAATTGATTTTTATAAAACAATAGTAGAATTAATTTGCTTTATTCAATGCTAAAACATTGAGTTTTTTGACAGAAAATCACAGGGAGGCCTTAAAGCTTCTCTTTTGTTGCTTCAAAATATCCATAAAGAGAAATATAGGTTAACAAAAGGTTCGCAAAGAAAATAAATCCATATGAATCGAGCAGTTTAATCTCTTCTGAAGAGACATGATCATGCTTTTATTCAGATATAAACATGTAATCCGCTCAACTATACTTGCGTGAGACGTGAGAATGAACCTCACTGGTTCCTCCACGCCAAGCAAGCATGCTTGAGCTTCTGAATGCTGTAAACATAGTTTGCTGATCAATGTTTATATTTGATTAAAAGCATACATTAAATCTGTTCATCAGTGACTGTGCCCCTTCAGAAGACTTGGATTAAATCGCTCAATTCATATAATTTATTTTTTGATCTCTTTACGATCATTTTGAAGCATCAGAGATTGGGATGAACAGTCTTTCAATGGAGGAACAGAAATCTTTCAGACTTCATTACAAATATCTTCATTTGTGCTCCGAAGATGAACAAATTTCTTATGGATTTGGAATGACAAGGGTGTGTAAAAGATGACAGTTTTTATTCTGGGGTGAACTATCCCTTTAAGGGTGTCCCACACACAGCCACTAGATGGCGCTGCTAGTGGTAAGAAGTGCAAAAAGTGAAAAAGCGAGTGAAGTGAGGTGTAGCCAAGTATGGTGTTCCCATACTCGGAATTTGTGCTCTGCATTCCCTCATCCAAGTACACAGCAGTGAGTAGTGAACACACACACACACACACACACACACACACACACACACACAGTCGTGGTATTGAGGGTGGAAGAGAGCGCTGGTCATTTACTCCCCCCACCTACAATCCCTGCTGGTACTGAGAATCGAACCCGCTGCCTTTGGGTTACAAGTCCCACTCTCTAACCATTAGGCCACGACTGCCCCCAGTATCCATATCTAGTATCCAAGTGACAGTATCCATACATAAAATATATGTATTTTAAAGGGTTAATTCACCCAAAAATGAAAATTATGTCATTAATTACTCACCTTCATGTCGTTTCAAACCCGTAAGACCTTTGTTCATCTTCGGAACACGAATTAAGATATTTTTGATCCGAGTGACGCAGCTGACACAGAACAGCATACGTTGTTTAGTCCAGCTGATACTCTCCAAAATGGCACCAGGGTGATGCGGAGGAGAATTGTTGAATTGAGTCGTTTTTTTTTTCTTTTGCCCACAAAAAGTATTCTCGTAGCTTCGTATTATTGTGGTTGAACCACTGATGTCACGTGGATTATTTTCAGTGGTGGAAAGAGTACTGAAAAAATATACTCAAGTAAAAGTACCATTACCTTCCAAAAAATGTAGTGTGAGTAGAGTAAAATTACTTGTCCAAAAAACTACTTGAGTAAGAGTAAAAGAGTAGCCCATTTAGAAGTACTCATGAGTATTGAGTAGTGAGTACTGAGCTGTGGATTCTACCCCCTCATAATAAATGCTGTACACCGCAATTTATACATTTAAAAACGTTGTACATTCTGTAATTCACATTATCTTGTTTGTCAAAGAATGAAGAGTATCTATCATCCAGCAGTTTTAATTTTGACTGCCAACTCTTTAAAATACATCAAAACAGCACGGAAACAGTATTCAGTTGAAGAAAAGATGAAAGTTATTCTCAATACAATCATCCACATTTAAATCATAAAGTTTGAAAAAATAGATTTAAAATCATGTGAGGCCACTGAGACAGCATGCTGTTGTTGCACATAAAATATTAATGTTTAGAACAGTGCAAATACAAACACCATTAGAAACTCATAGTTCAGCATCACACACCATGATATGGGTTAAAATGAGAGCCCATTTCTCTCCAAATCGGTGCCAGTTTTAGCGTTTTGCAATAAAGAAATAAAAATAACTAAACTTGATGCACATTGTTCTAGTAGGATGGCAAATTCATGCCATACCTTTTACACATTTACTCGAATTGTTATGCTGATAATACAATTTGTAAGGAAAAATACATTAAATATCGAGATATTTCTGGGGAAACTTTTTTAAAATAAGCATGTAACGACCACAAACGGAGGAAAATAGCGGAGTAAAAGTTCCGATACATCAATTAAAATGTACTCAAGTAAAAGTAAAATCACACAATTTTTAAACTACTCAAAAAAGTACAATTACTGATAAAAACTACTTAATTACTGTAACGTGAGTATTTGTAATTCGTTACTTCACACCCCTGATTATTTTACAGATCTCCTTGCTACGTTTCTGGACTTGGGAACATTTCAGTTGCGTTGCCGTCTATGCAGGGTCAGACAGCTCTCAGATTTCATCAAAAATATCTTAATTTGTGTTCCAAAGATGAACGAAGGTCTTACAGGTTTGAAACGACATGAGGGTGAGTAATTAATGACAGAATTTTCATTTTTGGGTGAACTATCCCTTTAAATGTATAAATTAGATTTTTTTTTGCCATTTTTTTTCCTTTGATCTACACAATTTACAAGCATTATACTTTACAGGTCGGAAAATATTTAAATATGTATAAAGTAGGGAACAAAATACCACATAAACTTGGGTTTGGGCCAGTGACCACACATCAACACCCTGACAACTACCCACAAGACCCTAACATAATTTTTTGTGCATTTGAATTTTGGTGTCATCATGTCACTGCACCTGAACCAGGCCTGGGCGCTCAACGAACTCGGTCAGTGCTGTGGGATCATTTCACTGCAAGTCGATCCAACACAGCACAGACGAGCCCGGGGCCTGTCGATACCACCTGAATAACAACCGCCCGATTGATGAGCAATTTGTTACCGGTCTTGATTATGAGCAAAGAGAACTTCTCAAGTCCGCAAAATCCATTCTGAAAGTGCTGTCACCTGGAAGGAATGAGAAATTAGCTCCAGTTTGCAAAATTGTTTCTTAAATGTCCTCGTTTGAGAGACTGCCAGACATTCCTGTGAGAGAAAGGCAAAGAGAATTAGCTTTCAGTTCTGCTCTGCAATGAGGTCTAAAGGACACACACACACACACGCACACACACACACACGCACACACACACGCACACACACACACACACACACGCACATACAGACACAAGCCTTCTAAAAAATCCTTCTGAGCACAAACATGAGCAAATGCGGTCAAATGTATCATTAAACTGCCCATGAAAGCCTGATAGGGTGCCTGTATACATTTACAGTGAGAAAAACAACCTTTTTTAGAATCATCATTTGATGACTCATATCAAAGCATAGACTGATGCACTTACACCCAAAGTGAGGATTCACACACATACACGGGACAGGGGACACATACAGATTCTTTCTCCTCAAACAGAAAGCTGCGATGACTCATTCTCTGCACAGCCCCAACTGCAATGCTCCTCCCTGCCAGCAAACACACACACGCTCACATACACACTCGTGTATTTATTTATTCCACCGATTCCATCAAATATGAACACATACAGATAATGACAGGATCCTCGGTGTTGGAGGACGGCCTCCTGCGGTATTCCAGAGAAATCAATGTTTCGAATAGGTTGACTCATTTAAAGCGGTGTTTACTGATCCCTGTCCCGCTCACTTTTCAGACAACAAACCGGTCTCATTATAATGCGAGTTGAGTTGCAAATGGAAACGGAGGTTTAAAAAAGAAATATATGGACGAAGAATAGCGCATGCACATAAATTTAATGTTTGCAATTATGTCTGGAAAATGCAATTTTTAGAGCATTTGGTCTTGCGTAAATGGATATAAAAATGTCAGTGATCAAATGCTTTCAGAAGAGATTTTATGACTTGTTGGATGCACACATTTTAGGATGTTTATCCACGAAAAAAAAAAAAATTCATAGAACTCAAGCGTTTCCACACACGATGCACTCTTTTACAGATATGACAGTGATGTACTCATGTTAATAATTTAATAAGAAACTCTCATTATTAAGGCTACACAATTATCAAAATAACATACAAACTACTATTTGGTCAAGTACAATCATTAACCTATTATGCAAAATTCACTTTTAGATGTTGCTTGAACATAAATGTGTGTTGGCAGTGTGTGTACAGAGCCACCGTATTATGATAAAAATCCACCCGCTCCTTTTTTTAATCCCCATTAATCATAAGCAATGTCTCAGAGCAAGACATTTGCAGAATCTGTGAAATGTGACGTCACATTGTACAGGCCCCACCCACGACTGTTGACTGCAAAGACCAGGGTTGCCAGGTTTTCACAACAAAACCCGCCCAATTGCTACTCAAAACTAGCCCAAAACTAGCCCAATTGCGTTTCAAGTGGGGTTCCCCGGTAAAAAAAACATTTTTCGGCGTGGTTCCTCCAGTAAAATTTGCATTCCAGGGGCTGAAAATCAAATTATTGGGGGCGCTTCAACCCACGGACATGAAAAACAACCCGCGGCAATAGTGTTAAAGTAGCCCAATTCCACGGGAAAACCGCGGACTTGGCAACACTGGCAAAGACCCCGGCCTGAGTGAGCCGCACACATCCGTCATGTTTATTTTCACGCTAGAGCATTTAAATGCAGCATTCAAGTTAGAAATGTCTTCTTATTGAAGCTATAGAAGTTATTCAGTCAAGAGCAGTGAGTGAATTCTGTTTTTATTTTATTGTTTAGGTCAGATTAACAGCGTAGACAGCGGTAGGTACTGTATATTATGCTGCTGTCACTTAATACACAGATCTAATATAAACATGCAATTTCTTTCCCAGCTGATTACCTTCACAGTCATAACCGACTGTTTTTGTAACGTGTGTGTGTTTTTAACATAAACTTGTGTGTATTTGACAGTTTAAGCACAATAAGACATGAAAGAGAACTTTAATCACATGCTGTGTGACAGCCACTTTCTGTGCGCGTGCCTCGGATGTGTGTGCTCAGAAAACCCCAGTTCAGAAGTTTACACTGATATGGCTTTAAAACGCGTGATTTCATGAAAATCTAAACCAAACAGATGTTTTTTTGGCAGAGTATTAGAGGAACGAGCTGTAAAGGTACAGTCTTGTTCTGGAAAAGGGGGCAGGGAGCAGAAGCTCATTTGCATTTAAAGATACAGGCACGAAAACGGCGTGTTTCTGCTTCCACTCAAAATAGGCATTTTCAAAATGATATAATAAATTATCTGTGGGGTACTTTGAGCTGAAACTTCACAGGCATAATAGGGACATAATAGGTCCCCTTTAAACCAAAATGTGATACTTAATTAATAAATGAATGATATGTAATAACATTTAATTTAATAGAAAATATTATTAGAAAATAATATATCATTATTTAAAATTATTTAAAATTTGTATACAATTATTTTATAAAAATATAAATCTGTGCAATCAAAAACTGTGATTGAATTAAATAAATGAATAATAATAATAATATAACAACAATAATTGTGATAAAGTCCACTATTAAGCAAAACATTTTTTTTATCACAATCATATTTGTCAAAATAAATTGCAATATGATCTTTCTGGCCAAACCGTGCAACCTTACTCCTTAAAGGGGTTCTATTATGCTCTTTTACAAAGTCTTGATTTTGTTTTGGGTGTACTAGAACAGGCTCTCATACTAGGTTGTTCGAAAAACACATTATTTTTCACATATTTTACATTATTACAACACCCCTCTCCCCAGTCTGGCATGAACAGCTCGAATAGTTCCTGTATCAAATGAAGGCCCGCCTTCTGAAATACGAAATGTGCTGTGATTGGTTAGCTGGGCCAGTGTGTGTTGTGATTGGCACCACTCGGCGGCTGGTCGGGAAATGTCAGGCCCCTACCCATACCATAGCCTGCGAGCTTCAGTGTAAATATTGCGTCAAAATCAAATCAATTTGAGCGCGATTTAAACCCGAGATGATTGTAAACACTCTAAGTTTGTCTGCCTTGGGGAAACTAGCGTGTCTCCGACATAGTGATAACTAGAGCCCGACCGATATGGGCTTTTTGGGGCCGATACCAATATTAGGGAGTAAAAAACATCAATATATCGGCCGATATTCTTTGTGTATATTATAGTACAGTACCAGTCAAAGGTTTGGGCATTTAACAATTTAACAATAAACTTTATTATCCAAAATGAGTCAAAATGAGTAAAGTTTATTCAACTTTAATTCAATTCAATTCCATTCAACTTTATTCCGTTGAAGTTTATTTAACTTCGGAACATTCATTCACGGATTTGAACAACTGTCTTCATACACAGACGAAACTTATTAGAGAAGTGTGAAGTGTGACATAATATACCTCTGTAAATAAATACAATTTAAATTCACATCTCGCACACTTTAATTTATTCCGTTGAAGTTTATTTCACTTCGGAACATTCATTCACGGATTTGCGCTACTGTCTTCACACACAGACGAAACTTATTAGAGAAGTGTGAAGTGTGACATAATATACCTCTGTAAATAAATACAATATAAATTCACGCCTCGCGCACTTTAATGCCCTTTGAATGTAACGTGTACGTTCCCTTGGAACTGGAATCATGGTGGAATATCATGTGAAGTCCACTTCACAGGGCACTTATGAGTAAAATGAGTTATTAAGAGTAAAATAACAGCAATATTAAAATAATTCAAGTAAGGATGCACTGATTCTGGTACATATAATTATTTTTAATTATATGCTAGTAAAACTGCTATGCTATTTTGTAAAAATATCCTACACATGAATTTTGGCATCACAATATTATAATGTACAAAGAATGGATATTCCTTTAGATGTTTGCTAAAACTACTTTTAACAATGTTAAGTCTGTAATGAATTACTAGTGTTAACTAATATTAGCCGATAACTGATATGGCACTGATATATTGTGCACAAGACAGTCAGCAATGTACAAAAAATACCTGAATGTATCAAAAATAATCACAAATCTTTCACAACTATTTTTATTACAACTAATAAGAATAAAAACTATTCTTCCTGTTCTTTAACCTAACTATATTGTAAACAGCTCATTATTATTTTTTATTTGACACTGCAGACTACAACTTTTCATATTTGCCATGCTGTACATCTCACGTTCCCCACACAATCGCCATTTGATCAAGTGCAATCATTAAATTAGAAACTAATTTAATAAATTAATGAAATGTAGTAAAATAAAATAAAATACAATAAAATTGTATTTTATTATTAGAAAATAATGAATTATTAAAAATGTAATCAATAAAATACAGAAATGATCAAATATAGGACAGCAATATAATATAATATAATATAATATAATTAGGGGTGTAACTGTACACATACTGAAAAATGTTTCTTGAGGGTCTTTCAGTTTGGCACACATGTTTGTAAGGCATATAAGGTACATTTTCTAACTAAAGCTGTGAATCTATAAATGTTTGTGTTACAAGTAATCAAAGACAGGTGCTCAATTCACAAAGTGTTGTAACTTGCAATCACAGCGCTAAAATCCAAACTCCACTGTGTCGTTCACAGTGGTTTTCAAAAGTAATAGCACTTCTAAGAGATATTAAATAACACTCCTCAATGTGATAAAAAAAGACCAGCTAGAGAAAACGAAAAGACTCGATACCTGATACCTGAATAGCTATCATGACAGACTAGCTACTTGCATCAATGCTAGCCACAGAATCACAACACTCCATCTGCTGTTATATATTAAGAGCACTTTCCTGAGCTGGTTTCATTGGAGCTGTACACTCAATAAAATGTCAATCACTTTGGCAATCACACAGAAAGCACACGTAAAAGAACCAGTGAGTTTGCATCACGGCAAGCAAACGGGCCAATCAGCGAAGAGTCCTTGGGCAGTGTTGATGTGGAGTAGGGCGCAGAGTAGAAGGTTGCCACGGCATCCACTGACATTCAAAGACGTCATGAGGGGGACAGAGGGTTAATAGAAGTTGTTACCAGTTCTAATTATAAACGGCAGAGAGTCAGAGAGAGGCAAGCGAGGAGTGCTGGGGAGGAGAGAGTGGGGGCGGGCATAGGGCCGAAGGTATGAATTAAAGGAGCATTAAGAGGGGGCTGATGTGAAAAGAAAGGGGCGAGGATGAGAAGAAAGCTGCAAAGTACGCCAACAGATGCAGGAAGAGGGACAAAATCCACAGGTTTTGCTTGCCTGAGCAACAAGTCAAGAAACAAGCTTCACCTGAGATGAGACAATTATATGCAATTACTCACACAATCATAACAATGGGTTACTCGCCCGCTGAAAGACCAAAAATCTTCTTCCAAACGTGATCTGTAATTGCTACAGCTGTGAGTCACGTTGCACTACTACTACTATAACAACAAACACCTTTAAATAAAGCCACACTAATCATTTGTTTTCCTAACACAATGCTAATACATTCAAATGATGCCTTGTCACCAACTACAATGCAGATTTTAAAATATCACCACACTTTATGAATTAAAAAAATGTTCACGGTTTTAATTTAATTAAGGGTTTTAGATGCTTAAAAGAGTTCACACAGTGAGGACTAGAGCCATCTATCATAACACTGCAAAACAATTAGCAATATTTGGCAAATAGTTTCATAACTTGTTCAAAAGTACAAAACCATTAATTCTAGGTAAACTGGCACAAAATGAAAACAGAAATGGAAGTTTTAGCCACTGTATAAGGCAATGTGGCTCTTTTAATTAATGAAATCATTTACTTGTGGTTTAATATGCACAATCAAAACAATACAGCTACTGGTAGAGAATAGTATCCAATCATCTAAATTTGTTTCCATTATAGTTTATGGGCTTGTGTTTTTTCCAAATCCATCCATCCATCCATCCATTCATTCATTCAATCAATCAATCAATCAATCCATTTCAATCAATCAATCAATAATATTAGAATAAGATTAATCCACTTCAAGTGAGGGTTTTATGCCAAAATGTAAAAATAAGTGGCTAGAAAAGCCAACTAATGTTAGTTCTGAACAGAAAAATAAACAAAAAAAGCTAAAATATACATTGAGCTATCCAAATCAATCGAATCAATCAATCAATCAATCAATCAATCAACCAAATAAACTATCCTCACAGGTCAGGTAAGGAAAAAGCACAAAAGTTGCTGAACAAAATGCAACCAAATTGTGCTGCCTTGAACAGATTCATACTCATTTGTCTAAGTCAAACCAGGGAAAACAACAACACTTTATGTGCACAGTGCTATCAAAATCAGAAAGTGCAAACGTTCACATACTGCAGCTCTTCTGTAGGCCCAGATGGAATCTGAAGACTTTTGGGCTGATTTTGTAGAATTTTGCAGAATGGAATTAAGATTGGAATACACCTCACAAACTAAGCAAATTTAAAACACTGAAACTGAACACATTTAAAACACTAGGTATCATACACTTGCTGACTTTCTAAATGGTTACAGAGAAAAACGACTGAGGATCACACACTACCAGAGTTTCAAACACAACAATCTCACATACGCCGCTTTTCTAGGAGACGCATGACAAATGGAAAAGAATGTTTTCTTCAACTGCCTCAAAATATCAAACATGTTTGATATCTTCAGACTGGACTAAAAAAATAACAGTATGTGGACATCATACACTACAAAATCTGCAGACTGGCTCTGACTTTCAGCAACTAGTGCTGCCTCCTGCAGACTGGGCAAAAGTCATGTAGTGTATTCCAGTCTTTAAACATGCTAAACACCTGGAAGTTTTATCAAATGAGACAAAATCCATTAGCAAACATCGACATGAATGAGTAAAATCTCTTACCGGGTGTGTTTGGTGAATTCATGGATGACGCCACGTGTCTTCTCTGCCTCTGAAATTCTTCAAGTAGCAGGAAAAGATGCTTTTTGGATAAACCTCAACGTGCAAACTCAGGTTCGTCTGGTTTCAGAGGCAAGGTGCCGCTACACGCCAAGCTTTAAAGGGGGTCCTCGGTGTCAGCCATGACTGTAGACCTCACGAGGAGGGCTGTGATGGCCAGCTGAACACCCTCACTGCAAGAGACACAAACACATTGAAGTTAAAGGAGCTGATAAGTTTTCCAATGCAAGATACAGTAGAATGAGGCTGTGTCTGTGATAACATAAACTAAAGCAAAACAGCTCATTTGTTTTACAAAGAGAGTATAAAGTCCCCTAGCTGGCTATTAACAGGGCTTGTAAGAGTCATTAATGCCTGTGTCAGAATATTGCGCTCGTAACAGGGTCGTATGTTTGCCGCTTTCAAAACAGATCCTGAGGATGTTAATGGATGACTCACCCTGCCTCTAAGTCAGTGGAGATGCACTACAATACCCACGCTGCCTAGCAGCGACTGGATACGCAGCAGGCTAGCACATTGCCCACGATGCCTTATCATTCTACCATGAGCCCTGCCCCAAGCAAAGAAGAGAAAGGTTCTGGACTGTCTAGTTTTAGTGATTATTTAAAACCCTGGCCCACACTTCCTGAGCCTTAGGTCTGTTAAGTATTCAAATAGATGATATTATGCACCGAAAAGCATTCGTGTTTGGGGATTTTAACATTCTTAAACATATTTTTTATGCAAATCAACACATCAACATGTTATATAAATTTAAAAAATGATTGAAAATAGGTCCAAAACTTTTCTGTGCACACATCTGCTAGATACTTTTAAACAATATGCAAAGACTTATTGCTTCAGTTGAAATGATTTTTTATTTTATTTTATTTATTTTTAATGAAGCTGCAATAAATCATTGGTAAAACTAGCAGCTCGGCAAGCTTTGAGTTGCCTTGCCTGCACTGGGACAGTAGCCTCACCTGCTGGTTGAATCATGTAAATGCAGTCTGTCCTCCAGCAGTGTTATTTGTCTAATGACCTAGTATGACTACAGCACATTTCCTTTGGTATAATTAATGCAATCAATCACTTCTCTTTAACTATTGAGTGGTCAACAGTATTCAAGGTACATATAGAGTTCCTACTTAAATGAATCATTATCTGTATGAACTTATCATACAGTGTTATCAGCTCAGTTCCAATAAACCGTAATGAGTGACTTATAAATGTCAGAAATAGTCGTGCTGTTTTGCTTTGACGCACTTATAACGTAATTTGAACTTGAGCCAGAACTTTATGGTAGCTGGATTTCTTGTGTGTAATGTTTCGACTGCTAATCTCAAACCGCTAATCTCAAACTGCAAATCCCCAAGTTATGAGTCTCGAAGAATGTGGCTCAACATAATGAAGGTCTACAGGACTGTTCCTTAGATGCGTGTTTCTGAAGTTTCACAACCTGCATTCATTTTTGATGTCCACCAGATCAAGTCGTGAAAGATTTTAGAAAGTTTAATTCTCTAAAGGAATGGACACTTGATGCAAATAAAAATGAGTTAGCAAAGCTGTTTCTTTTATAAATAAATGAGAAAATGTAAATGATGAATTATGTATTTAAACAACAGAACTGCACAAAAAAAAATACAAAAACAAAAAAATGTAATTTAAATTTTGCATATAGATGTATACTGCACGCATCTCAACTAAATACTATTTTTAACTAATATTGGAAATTAATATAGAAAACTGCATAAGTTAATCAAATAGCTTCAATCTACAAATAGTTAATTTTTTTATAAAAAAGTATGCTTTTCCACTAGATACTAGGGATGCAAATCCCTAGTAAAATGAAAAATGCAAAAAGTAAATTGCATAATAATATGCAAAGATATTTGCCTAATTCACTTAAAATAAATGACTGAAAACAAAAATCAAGTAAATTTTGGCAACACAACATTAAAATGTTCTGTAGTATAGTATGAAAATTGGATATTCGTTTTGAGATTTGCTAAAGATGACAATGAATAGTGTTCAAATTATTGTATTAATTGTATTATTGTAAATTAGTGTATTTAAAGATTAATTGAGTGTTAGATGAGGACAAGGGTAAAAACAGGGAACATGACATGCACAATTAAATATCAACAACTACATCTTTTTGCTAATTAATAAGAGAGATTAATACTTTAAAAAAAAATCACAACCAATAGCAATCATTAAAGGGGTGGTTCACTGGTCTTTTTCTAGGCTTGATTGTGTTTATGGGGTGCAGTCTAACATGTGTTAATGCTTCGTTTTAAAAAAAACACATTATTTTTCACATAGTTTACCTTTATTCCACACCGCTCTGTCCCTTCTCTGAGAAACGCGCTGATCATTTCCGGCTTTTATGAAGCCCCTCCCTCAGAAATAGGCAATGGGCTCTGATTGGTTAGCTAGCCCAGTGTGTTGTGATTGGCTAAACCGCCTCTAGTGCTCGTCTAAACCTCCCGCCCCTCACCTCGGCGGCATGTGCTCCGGTTGTATTGTAAACAAAGGCGTCGTCTATATTGCTTATCAGTTTGAGCCCTATTGAGAAGCAGAGTATATTATTTAAGAGGATCGTGCAGAACCTGTGCAAGCACGGCTTTTAATGGTAGGCCTATGTTTTTTGTTTGTTGTTGTCTCATACTTTTAGATATGCTGTTATTTGTAAATGCTACGGCTTATGTTAGCTTTTAATATACAGTTTTATCCTGATTAAAGCTTTAATACAGTACGGCAACTGCACGCACGTCCATGTTTAACGCTTCTCATAGCTATGTGAAAATAAGTGTATAATTGGAACAGTTCATTGTTGGAGCTGAGCTGACTTTTTATCCTCATTCCAAATGATCAGAAAAGAGGAAACCAACAATAAAACAGGAGAAAGTACTAAATTATTGCAATATTACTATACTATATAGTAGTAAAACGCATGTGAACAGTAGCCTACTTTTTGATCAGTTCATCAGTAATATTCAGGAAATAATAGATATTGAATGGTTGTTTGAACTTATTTGCATGTTTGTTTTTTGTATTTTTATCCTCATTCCAAATTATCAGAAAAGAGGAAACCAACAATAAAACAGGAGAAAGTACTAAATTATTACTATTACTATACTATATAGTAGTAAAACGCATGTGAACCGTAGCCTACTTTTTGATCAGTTCATCAGTAATATTCAGGAAATAATAGATATTGCCCTTCCACCCAC
>NW_015552706.1:196049-202232 GCF_001515605.1 Sinocyclocheilus anshuiensis | reverse complement strand
ACGGCGGCACCATTGCGCTGCAAAGATGTACCGGGAGAAGCGCGATTATTAGACAACCGATCGTCATTTCCAAAAGGCAAATATTCCCCTTCAGAGTCAGAATCGGCGAATAACATTTGCAACATCCTCACGGTACAACTTTTTATTAGCCATTTGGCGATTTTCTCTCACAAATCTCACAGCTTACACTATGAACTGAACTGCTTCCGCATCAATGACATGAAAGCTCACTTGCTCTGCTCTTTCCTCGAACACTTTGAATAGGAACGTGACGTAATTTTGGTCTCGAATCGAAGTACTACATGTCTTCCATCTAGTGGTAGGGAATACAAATGAGATATTACACCATATTAGGAACTACAGTCTATTTGATTAAGTATGACGTCTTGTCGCAATTTTGCGACTTTGGCGCTTAGAGGGTTAACTAGCAACCACCCTAGTAAACGCATAGAAATGCAATAAAAACCACTCAGAACACAGTATTAATTGACGGCACCACTCACATTTTCTCATGAACCACGGAAACCAAGTTAAGAAAAAAAAGATTAATTGCAGAAAGTTTGAGTATTTTCTGTCATCATCTGCAAATAAAACTATGGACCTACAGAATGGATTGTTTCTCACGTCATCCCTGAAAGGCTTGTTTGTGTCTTTGGCCACAGCCAGCTCTGACATGTCCCAGGGCCTTGTGGGGAGCTAACATGCTGGTACAGTTCCTGGAAAGCCCTGTATTGACTAAAGAGCAGGCTGAAGCTGGTCTCTAAAGCTCTGGCACGGCAGTGATTTAATGGAAGAGCTGAAAGCTCCTCCTGCCCAAATCTTTGTCACTCCTCTCTCTCTCCACTCTCGTGCAAGCGGTCAGGCTTGCTGCCAGAGTGCTGATCAGCGTTTAATGCTCTTAAAAAGGATGGGACATTTGAGGAGAGTTTAAACACTGGCACGCTCGTCAATACTCCCGCTTGAGAGAATCATCCTTAGCTCTCTTTCTTTGAGGCTGAGAATATGAGAAGGCATCAGTCACTCAACGAGGGTGTGAATACCGTGGGGGTGGAGATGTGTTGATTAGCGGACACTAGTGTCCATGATTGATGTTAAACCCTCGCGTATCTCTCTGAATGAAGGTTTCCAGACCATCCAGGTCCACTAATTTCTCCATCTGTGTCACAAAATGGTGACACACGTCTTCAAAATTTGTAGGATTCACACTAAGCTTACAGTATATAAATGTAATATAAGAATAGCAGTATAAAGAATAAAAGAAAAGCCAGATCTACAATTAAACTGCTGAAAGCACAGCAGCATAAAACATGATATTCCTTGAAAACAATGTTTAAATAAATTATTTTATTATAAAGAATATTATTGTTGTTGTTATAACTTTGAAGTACATTGTACAATGCTAATATATTTCTGTCATAATTTCAAATTAAATCGAACTTTTTGACGGGTTGTGGTGGACCTTTGGGTTTCAGAGTGTATTTGACAATGGTTTTTCTCAAATAAAACTAGGAAATGTTTATTTATGTTTTCTCTCAGAGCAGCTCTGCTGATATTCATGTTTATGTATCTTAGACGCTGAAAACACCATTTATGTATGTGTACTTCAGTATGCAGTAGATAAAACGGTGCCTATCAGAGACATGCAGAAACAAGCAGATTATTCATATAGCAGTCTCTTTGTGCTTTAATATTCACAGACACATATCATAACTACTTTTGATTTATCCATCCATCCGATTGCGCGTTTTACGTGACATCCTCGTTATACAGTAAATTCCATGTTCGCGACTGCACCGGGATTCCCTCTGCTTCACGGAAATCATACGGCCTTAACTTATAACTTATTAATGCGACATACCTTTATCCGCACGGAGGGATGGTGTTCACGAATATAAGCGAAGATGTTGGATGTATTGCCTGCTTTTGCAGCCACTTTGTGTCCACATTTTTTGCAAATTGGATCCGTCCTCAAGGACAACCCCGCGTTCGTTTTTTTAAATATCCGAAGTATTCCCATACTGCAGATATTAACTTTTTTTCCGGCGGGGATGGAGATTAGATATGATCTCTGTCTCTGTCATTTTCTCCGCTGCACGTGCGTGTAACGTTAAGCAGCCAAGTGAATGCAAAGTGAAGCAGCCGAGCGGAAAGTTGAGATTGAGATTTTTTTTCATTCATTTTTTTTTTTAAACCATAGATATGCAAATGTTTACGGTATGATAACCGTGCACGTTCAAACCGTGATAAACCGTCATACCGGTATATGGTTACAACCCTAGAACCGACCGAAGAATCATAAGCCTTAATCATTTCAGGATCATTTCAGAAACTGGCTCACAGAGGTAAAATAAAAGTAAAATAAAACCAAGTAAAATAAAATCAAATAATGTGACCAAAAACATTCATTTAAAATTATACAACCTACTAAACTGACTCTGCATCTATCCATTACAGCAGTGGTTCCCAATCCTGGTCCTGGAGAACCCCCAACACTGCACATTTTAGATGTCTCCCTATTCAAACACACCTGATTCAACTCATCAGCTCATTAGTGAAGACTCCAAGACAGGGCTGTCCAAACTCGGTCCTGGAGGGCCGGTGTCCTGCAGAGTTTAGCTCCAACTTGCCTCAACACACCTGACTGGAAGTTTCTATGCCTAGTAAGAGCTTGATTAGCTGGTTCAGGTGTGTTTAATTAGGGTTGGAGGTAAACTCTGCAGGACACCGGCCCTCCAGGACCGAGTTTGGACAGCCCTGCAAATGTGAGTGTCAGATAAGTGAGACACCAAAAACGTGCAGTGTTGGGGGTTCTCCAGGACCAGGATTGGGAACCACTGCATTACAGCCTCATTTTCTTGCAGTTCATATTAAGTGTCTACCCCAGTGTTCTCAAACTCAATTCCTGGAGGGCCACAGCTTTGCTCCAACCCAAATCAAACACACCTGATCCAGCTAATAAAGCTCTTCAGGATCACTAGGAACTTACAAGCAGGTGTGAGTTTGAGCTGGTTGAAGCTAAACTATGCAGAGCTGTGGCCCTCCAGGAATTGAGTTTGAGACCACCAATCTACCCTGACTATGGTCCATTTTCTAGTCACACAAAAACCATAAGGAGTTTCTGCAGAAAGCGGTCACAGAAATTTGCATTATCCAAGTGACGTGTGAAGACTAAAATAGTACAACAGATTTAGCATGCTGCCGCACTCCCCATCGCTCCCCCACCCCTGGGACGGACGTACAGACGCGGCGGGCCGGCGGGGAATAAGCGGGCCATTCGATTGCAGGCCGACGGGTGAGCTGTTCCACAAGAATCAGGTGAGCGCTGCCTGGTGACCCAAGAAGAGCTCACCTAGGAGACGGCAGAGACAAAAGCCCTTGCGTCATTCCCCCCGAGATGAGATCAAGAGGTTTGTTTGACTTGATTTTAAAGGAGGCCCTTCAGATTCAAAGCTGAGAGCCAGAGTAAACACTCATTTAAACAAATACAGATAATCAGCGATGTGTCATCATGCAACGAGCATGTTAATATCATACTACAACATATACGATCTATACTATTTACACCTTTAGTAGCAGGTGCACGTAGTCAGGTAAGGTTACAGAGTCCTTGCCGCTGCAGAGCGGTCAAACCGAAAGACGAAATTGGTCATTAGCATGCAGCATGTTAGGTATGGCAGCCACCCAAGAGAGTGGTGGTGTCCTCCATCAGACCTCTTGAGTCTCTGCCCGCTGTGCTCCAGGATCCTGCGTGGCTCATCCACAAAGACAAACTCAGTTCCCTATCCCTTTAGCAATGGCTGCCTAACACACCAGGCATTAACCCAGAGGTTTTCAGATGTTTTGATAATAAAAAAACACTAACATATAATGATACCCTTGCAAACGGGCTCCCTCCTAAAATATTAAGGCAGCTATATTGCATGTATTAAGGCCCATAATACTGTGTAATAAATGTGTAAGTATTATCTGGAAAATATAAATATTAACTTTGTATTAAGGCAAGACACTTGAAGCAGCGCTTTAAGTCGAACACATCTAAGCAGTCTTCAGAGGAAGCATCAAGTTGGCACGCTACAGTGTTGCCAAGTCCGCGGTTTGGGGAACCCCTCCAAAAAACATGTATTTTACCCCCTAGAACGCAGGTTTTGTTGTGAAAACCTGGCCACCCTGGCACACTACACGCGGAAATGTTTGAAAGCGTATATAATGAACGTACTTCAAAACGGCACATTGAAATTACTCAAGCAGTAACAGTATTACAGTGCATTTCATTACTGAAGACTTCGACATTAAAATAGTATATATAATAAGGTAATACATATATTCTTACTTATTTATTTAAAGTCTGTGTAAAGCAGTGGTTCTCAAAGTGTGGGGCGCGCCCGCCAGTATTGCAGGGGGGGCGCGGGCCATTAGCAGAAAAATAAAAAAAATAAAACAGTAAAAAGCCAAAGGGCGTAACTTAGAATGGGAGATGGATCGGTTTGTGAAAGGGAAGAGAAAAGCCATAGATGAAGTCGCACAGAGCCAGGCAGGTGCTGGTCATTCAAAAGCTAAATGCAGAAAATATGACGAGGCATATCTTGCTCTCGGCTTCACTCACCGTGTCTATACCGGACGCTACAGTTTACACGTCACGCCGCAACAGCTCTACACTGGACGCGACAAAGTGACCGTTGCAAATCATTTTAACTTTGTGTCAGTACATCATAAATAGAACAAGGCATCAGTTTAATGTCGGGGTTTTGTCGGGCCGCATCCAGTGTACTCAGCGTCACTGATTATAACGGTTTCTACTGTATTTTGCTGCTTGCGTCCGGTGTAGACACGGTGTTTAATGTCATTGGTAAGGAGGAAAGCCTGTGTGTGTCCTATGCCTTAACGCAGTGTTTCCCAACATTTCTTTAGTCGCGGCACCCTTTGGAAATTAACAAATTTGTGGCACCCTACAAAATTAATTTTGTCACAATATTTGAATTTCTAACTTCGATATGATACTTTGAAAAGTAAAGTTATTTGGTACAGCAGGGAAGAATGGCAGAATACAGATATTTTTAATATTATAAAAAAAATTTGTCCATCAATGGTGGCAATCAGTAGGCTAATTTCTAATGAAAAGACCAATTTATATGATAATGTAGGCTTTTATTCATATGTAAACATTGTGAGATGTTGGGAAACACTGCCTTAGCGGACGGCATGAAACCCACAAAAAATAAATAAATAAATAACAGAGAGAATAATAATAATAACAGTTATTCTCTCTATGCTATTTTTCAATGTTTCAAGTGATGTAGGTGTTTTTTCCCCTGTAGGTTTTTATAAATTATACCATAATATATCAACAAAAACATAATATACCATAATTATTTGGTAGTCTGAGGTGGAATGGGGATTCGGGATTTTTTTATAGGTTTAAAGGGGGGCGCGACCAAAAAAGTTTGAGAACCACTGGTCTAAAGTTAAAGGTGCAATAGGTGATTGTCTTCAGAAACATTTTTTGTTATGCTGGTTGAAAGTCTCTTCACATCCCGATAGCAATCATTAAGTTAAGTGGTCTAAATGTATTTGTCTGTATTTATATATTATGTGGAAGGCGTAGGATCAAGAAATGTTCGTTCAATCAAAACGCTTGGTCCGAGCTTTTTAATATGTTTCCTACCTGCCTGACAACATATGTATTAGCATACCTCTGCGCACTGGGTTCACGCAAACAGGATATGTCATTAGCACGTTCACGCACGCTGTGCAGACAGAGCGAGGATGGCAGACAAACATTAACAACCTGATCTTCCTTCCTGGTATTGTAGTACTTTAAAAGTTTTCTCACCGGTGAATGACACATGATGTAGCCCAGCGGTTCCCAATTCCAGTCCTCGCGCCCCCCGCTCTGCTGTCTCGCTTAGTTAACACACCCGATTCAGATAACCAACTCGTTAGAAGCGAGCTACGTGCATGAACTGTGTTCCAATTGATATGATCCCTACACCGTGTTCATTGCTCCCTACTCACTGAGCGGGGGAAATTCGTTGGAAGTTTACTTCACTTCGGAACATGGGCTGGAATTGAGAACCGCTGATGTAGCCTATTGTAGTAATGTTGTCTCTGGTATTCTGGTCTGTGAGCGAGCGTATATGCGTTCAGGGGGCGTGGCTTTGGACGGCGATTGCAGGGAGGGTGGGA
>NW_015552706.1:195686-195917 GCF_001515605.1 Sinocyclocheilus anshuiensis | reverse complement strand
TATACTGTGATTGTAGTTGTTAAATAAAAATGTCATTCATATCAATTCATGCATCACCTAATTTCATCGTAACATCTAGGCCCGGCCTACAGAAAAGAACATTTATGTTTAATCTATCTAATATTGTGTTGGTCATACTATATACACAATGATTTAGAGCTTGTCTTTGTTGAATAATACAGAAAATATAAAGAGCTGTAAAAAATAATTGCATATTAAATCGCAATCGCA